>NW_027175898.1:5548682-5753682 GCF_023055335.1 Clinocottus analis
TGTTGTGCATGTGCAGGATGTGTGAGTTATATCGTAAATTGTCTCTGTAATGACACATTTCATCATTCTTTTGTTCACATGTCTCTATGGAGAGCTATTCTAATGGTAACTAAGATTTTTTTTCAATTCAAATGTATTTGTCAGCTTCACTGTCAGACTTCATGACCTTGCTAAGTGTCCCCTGAACCCCCCCACCCCTCATTTAGATGAATAGTGGAAAACAGCTTGTGATGTAAAAAAGGGCTTACCGTGACAAGAGCAGTCTTAAACCACAGTGTCATTAAAATGAAAGCCTGGGGGTTGTTGTATAAGTGATACTGCCTTAATTGTTTGCATTTCAATTTGTTCTATTGTTTAGGATGAATTTGTTCGGATTACATCAGGGGTTATGAGGGTTCATACAGTTAAAGCAAATGTAATTTCATGTCAAAATCTATTGACATTTCTAGAGGACCTATAAATCCATTTTATTTTCTATAAGAGCAGCTACAGTTATTGAGACAACGCTTGTGTCATCTCCAATAGTGTCATAATATGGAAGCCTATTTCTGTTCAGAGAAAAAACAATAGATGATAAGTCAGCAGAAATGCTGTAAGTTATAATTTTGACACAAAATGTTACAATTATGACATACTAAGTCACACTTGTAAGATGGTAAGTCACAATTCTGATTGTGAACGTTGATATAGTAGGTCAACATGAAGGGATACTAAGTAAAAAATGATGAGCTACTATGAGTTACTTTCATTATAAATAACTTCCATAAATATATTTTTTCGCTTCCTGGCTTGAATGGGTCTCCATGCTTGCCAAGTGCAGGTCATCTTAATGCAAAGTGTCTACTCACTTCTGAGTGAAGTAGAGGCTTAGGCATGCAAAGGCGCACTGTACAAATAGGTTAAGAGCTCTGACTGTAAGGGCCATGAGTGTTCCTGCCCATCAAACTAACAAAAGCTCTTCTCTGATGGCCGTCCAAAGTGCATTAAGTAAAGGTAGCTTGCCTGTACCATCTGTCCACTGTAGTAAGGGAGAGCTATGGATTTTCTGTCTGAGACGCTATCAGAGTCACTGGCTGCTTGCTTTCATGAGATGAGCGTTTAATAAGTCCTGCCAAATAGCGAACCATAGAGGATGCATTATGATGTGGTTATGCTGTGTTATTATGATGGGAGTGCATCATGTTGCGTATCATTTATCACAGAATTTCAGCTGCTCTCAGTGCGAAGCCAACATTTAAAGTAGACAGTTTGGGAACTCACCAGTTGAGAGGATCTTGGCTGGCAGTGTCATATTTCCAGAATGAGATTAAAGTCTGTTCCTCCGGTGCTCTGTGAGCATGTCACAGGAGCAACACTCTGTTCCACAGCACATCGGGGTAGTGACCTCTTGGGGATAACCAAGGCCCGCTCTGCCCACAACTGCGAGGGTGGATTTCCCTTGCTAATGAGCCAACCACCTATCTTCTAGCCATTCATCAAAGTCTGGCCCGCGAGCTGCCGAGGTGTGAAGTACATCCCATCATCACAGTAGATTAGGTTTACTCCCACCATTTTAGTCAGCAGGCTTCTGGGTAACCTCTCCTGGACAATGATTAACATTTGGCCAACAGAAGGCATGATTTGATAAAAGGTCTTACGCCTGGCGTTGGGGTTTCTTAAAAAAACACAAGGATACCCTGCAGGGAGAACGTTAATTAAGGCACTTCATGAGAATAAGTAGCAATAACAATGACATTTATGACTATGTCGAGGCAGAATGTTTCTGTTTGTATTCATGCCCACCAGTGTTGACTCTTTAAACTGCTGCAACAGATTACAGTCAGCACTAAATTGTTCTTGCTCCCCATTAGTAATCCAAATACCGTTACCAAGAAAACAATTTGTGCTTTCCCTTGCATGCTGCTTGCTGAAACAGCATTACTAGAAGAAAAACAAACTTCCCTCGTCATCAGCCAGACATTTAACAAGTTTATTGAACACCAACAACACATGTCCTCGAAGGGACATTTCACTCAGGCTGAGACAATAAACGCAAGTCAATCACCTCACTGAAGCCGTTTTTCGACTGTGTTCAATTTATTGTGTAACATCTGCTCAAGAAATACTGAAAAAAACAAATCAACTTAAAAAGGCAAAACACTGTAAGAACAAAGCAATTAGAAAAATATACAAATGGAGTAAGCCGTAAGTCAGGGATAAGTGTGACTAGTATGTCTGTAGCAGATCTGTGGTGAACAAATCTATTTAGTATTTACAAGGAGCGGACATGTGACAAAAAAGCAAATCCAGTAAGCCTTTAAATACTACTGTGAAGCATATGTTATTACTTTTTTAATGTATTGCTTAAATGATTAAATAAGTTGTTATCAGTTTTCAATATTTTGTAATGAATTAAATCACATTGAACAAGTGTTTTCATTATTTGGTCCCGCTGCCATAATCTAATGAATCCAACACAACTAAAGGAATGTGCCTTCTTCTCTGAGGAACTGGATCTCTAAGAATAACATATACACAGTAAAGCAGGAGGCACAATACATCTCATTAATAACTTGTTAAAATGAAAAATTCTATAAAGAAAAGAAGAAGAGAAAAAAACAACAAAAATGTCAGTCTTTTTCAATGCAAGAGGTTGAAGCAATGGAACTCGCTGGATGCTTTTAACCACTGACCCCCTGGGTCATTTTTTTGAAGTAGCGTTCAGCCCGCAGTTCCTCAAAGCAGAATTCAGTGGCGCCGCTGAGCAGCAGCTCTTTACAGTACATGCTCTGCTCCTGCAGTTTTCCCGATTCTGCCTCCTTCTGTTGCTGATGGTGTTCCTGTAGTCTCTTTAGAGGAGTTTCCTCTTTGCGGGGTTTACGTGCTGATAAAACTGTGTTCACTGCCGGGTTTATCTTACAAGGAGTCCTAAAGGGGTAAGAAGGAAGATGTCAGATCATATCAGAAGATAAACTCAGATCAGACTTTACTTGAAAATAGTACTTTTATTTTAGTTATTGAATCTCTTCATTTTTTTTAACCAATTGTGTAGTCTATGAAAAAGACCAGAATGATAATGTGATAAATGTCCACAACCCATATCATATTATTTTTTTCTGAACACCGTTCTTACATAGAAATAGATTACAATGACAAGCAGATAATCATCAATAATTGAGAAGTTGTAACAGGTTGTGCTTTACTTAATGATCAAAATTGATAAATTTCAGTGATCGTCATTCATTTCACGAATATGTTGCTTCTTATTATCATGATCTATAATGTGTGATAAAAATGAAATGTTTAGCAAAATAAAGCAACAAATAAAACTGCAGGTAAAAGAGTCTTGTCACTCACATTGTTGGAGGCTCGTCTGACTCCTCAACAAATGGTTGAAACGTGGGTTTGGGAGGCGGTGGGGCCATAATAGTATGTCCGAATTTGGATTTCTGGGGGATCTGTGGTACAGACACATTGAATTAACATCATTAGTTTATACTTCACAAATTTAAATCAACTAACAGAACACCTGCTTGTCTCATACCTTGACCTCAGACCATTTTCCCGGCTTCTGCACGTTCTCCTTTGCCCTGGAAGTGGGAGGGGCCGCCCAAGACTCTAACGTTGGCTCTGAAGGACCAGCAATTTGAGTCTTACTCTCATCAAAGACCACCAACCGCCTGTTTGAAGCATTGCCAAGGACAGGGGCACCAAGTGACTGGATGCCAGTGACTGGAATACCTGTTCACAAAACATTAAAATTAATCACTTAAAAAAATAAAAAAAGATGTTGCTGATATATGTTGGTACAGGAGAACTGGGAATATCAGCTCAATGTTTCTCAACAAATTTTCTTAGTTTACTTCTGATTGAAGATCCAACTCTGTTGATGGGGGCGATGGTCTTTTTCTTTCCTCTGCGCTTGAGGTCAGCAAGAGAAACTCTCTCAGGTTGTTTAGGTTGTTGCTCATCATCACTGTCCTCCTCCACATTCATCATTACCTGTCGGGACACACGTGCCTGCAAAGCCCTATGAATAACAACAGAAAAGATGTTGGTTGTGCTGCTGATATTTATATCAGCAGCACAACCAAAAATTTACTGGATACATTCATACTTGTGAAATTGCAGGAGCTTATCATGCGGCTCTGCACACTTCTTGAATCCTTCTTGGTAGACCATGTCAGCTTTACGACAGTTTCCCTGATCCTCATATTCTTCAGACCAGGCGATGTAGAGGGAAGCCTGTGTCACTCCTATTCCTTGAGCCTGCATGTACCTGTATATGTCCATGGGTTCTGGGCAGTTCTTTGCCTAATGACACACAATACAAATGAATAGCAAAGGTTATTATGTCTACATCCATTTGTCAAAGTAGCAAACCCAGTCAGAGGTTAAAATATTAAACGTACGAATTTGATCCAGAGTTCAACATAGCGAGGGTCTTCGTGATATTTCTTTTCCTCTGTGAATTTGGTCACGGCCCGTTCCAATAGCGTGCCGAGGTGGCTCTCCTTTCCTCCCTGAGGGAAGGTTTGCTCTGTCCAGTTGATATACCTGTAAAAGAGAGAAACATGTGAGGATTAACAATTAAACCTCTTATATTTAAGCGCAACACATGTGAATGCACTTTACTGTTGACATATTTGACTTACCGATCCCAAACATCAAGTGGATCATCTCCTTCATAAATTCGCAGTTCAGACTCAAAGGCCCTGGAGAAACAAAAAGCCAGAAGTCTTCATTTACCCTGAGAACACTGCTGGGAAAAAAGTGTATGACAGAAATGACTTTCACCCATTCTGGGGAATAAAAAATAAATAGATTATCCATACTGTCTCTGCTGGTTGATGGCAGAGCTTAGTCCATCCTGCTGTTGACTGAGCGCCTGATGCAAGACTGATACGTCTCGGCCCCGTCGCAGTGGCTGGATATTTTCTTTGCTTAGCTCCCATTCTACATCTCCTCCTTCTGCCATTGTGGGTATTACAACTGGATTCCTGCTAACACAAAGGCATCAGTGACTCAATATACTATTGTAGTTCATTGTAGTGCTCAAGTTGGCAGAAAACACGTTAACCAAGTTTCTGGAATCAGGATTTAAAAAAAAAAAGTTTTTATAAATTCTCAAGTGCGGTGGTTTAACTGGATTGAAATGTGAGAGTTTGTGGATATAATGCCGAAATTCTTCATAATGGTTGTTTCTGCAGAGAATAATACTTGCTGATATCTAAAACTATCTTGCATATGCTTTGGAGTAGACTGATGGTCTTTTCACTGAATATAATTTGTGTAGAAGATTTGTTTGCTATCATTTAAGCTATTTATCAAGGGAAGTGCTAAATGTTTGTCTCTGTTTTATACAATTGTGAACTGTATATGTAGGGATTTTGTCATGTTGGTCAGACAAGACATTTGAAGAGGTCAGTTTTGGCTTTCTATTATTGTTTTCTGGTATTTCATAATATTAACTAATCAATATAATCTAGAACAGATTAACTGATAAATAACATGATTGTTAGTAACAGCTCTGAATAGTTTTACACTTCATTCCATTCAACCTCGCTGTAGCCTTATAGAGTCAAAAGCTTATGAAGTAGCATCATTATACAAAGTGTGTTATGGCCGGCCTAAAGAGTTTTACTTACCTTATGCTTATAACATGTCGTCTTTGCAGCTCCTTACAGCATTCAGTTAATTGTGAATGTAAACCCTTGTAATGCACGTTCATATCACAACTGTCGCATACACATATTATGCTCAATATAGTAATAATAATTATGACCATTTAAAGCGTTTACTTTGGTGGATGAGCGTTTAAAATGATAAAAGAAATCAAAACACTGCAATCATATCACAGGAGCAACGGACAATTGGCCCAAAGGAGTGCAATGTTAATAACACGTAACAATACTAGCTATCTAATAACGTTATGAATATATGATTTGACATGCGTTCACATTAATGAGTAGTTATAACGTTATGTTTACAGTCCAAAACAGAATGACGGACTCACTGAAATGAGCTATGTGAGGTTGTTTCTAACGTTAATGTGTGTGACGAAGACTCAGCTAACTCGCTAGCTAACGTTAGCTTAAGCTAGGTCGTTTTTCTCGTTGTTCGCGCTATCGGCAACATTTACTCGTCACATGTATAAACAGAAGCGATTATCTACAAACTTGTGGCTTTCCATACCGATTGCAGTTCTCCCGTGTCTCTGTCCAGTCTGTATTCGTTACAGCTCACGTTGTATCGTTGTAACAGCAACACTGTTCAGCGTAGCGTCTGCGTTTCAAACCAGGACCGCGAGACAGTTTGGAGAAAGCTGATTGGAGGAGCCACAAACCGGAAAACGTAGATGAAACTCACATCGCGACTTCCGGAACTGTTCCTGTTTTGATTAGAGCAACGTTGAAAGGTTGAAAATGGGTAGCTAGCAGCGGAATTATTGTTCATAGAGTCTGTTTTCTTTATATATTTACCAGCTAGAGAAATATCAGCGAACTTTAAATTGCCTAGCTCATGGTTATCTACACGTGGCGACATGGACAACCGTTGTTATTGTTGTGCATCAAAGTTCAGTCTGTTCAAGAAAGAGGTAAGACCTTCCTGACTTATATAAATAGCATAGCATGTACATATGTATTCATAGTTATACTTCTTAAACATAGTAACGAAAGTAAATTGTGTGATTTACGTGGCACTATCCTCACAGCAGGGCTGTAAGAGCTGTGGCCGATCCTTCTGCTCCAGCTGTTTGACTTTCAGTGCTGTGGTGCCTCGCTGTGGCAACACACAGCAGAAAGTCTGTAAGCAGTGTCATGGAAATCTGACAAGGTAAAGGTCGAACCGTGCAATATGATATACATATGTTTATAAATTGTCAAAGTAAACGCTGTGATCATTTAATTTTTTTTTCACTTTTAGTGGAGAATCTCCAAACAATGCAGGAAAATGGTCTCCTCCTGAAAATTACAAAAAGTTGGTATATGATCAAATTTAGAAAGAAACTACACTTTGTCAACAATGGCTTCTTGATATTTAAACATTACTGTTTCTTCCATAGACGGGTTGCTGCATTTGAGGCCAAACAACAGGGACAATCGACACAGCTTCCAGCACAAGGAGGCAGTAGAAACAGTAAAGCAGGCTATGTACCAACCAAAGGCCTGTGTAAAGAAGATCAGGCTATTGCTGAAAGACTTCAAAAGCTGAAGGAAGATACTGCACCAAGTAATAAAAAATGAGATTTTAAGCAGCTACCATTTTGCTTGAATCTGACACAGGGTAATAATTATATCTTTTGTCTTGGCAAAAGTCATTGTAAGCTTTTTATATTTTCAACAGAGTCCATCGCCTCTGAGAAAGAGCTAGAATCTCGTCTTGTTGCTCTGAAAACTCCCAGCCGGCCAACGCCTTCTGTAGGAGAGATGGAAGACCGCCTAGCACTTCTACGGGGTCAGACTCCATCGTCTCAAGCTCCTCCACCTGTGAGCTCTTCCCACCTGTTATTTAAATCTTGTGCCTTAAAGTTTGGCTCAAGGACAGCTTAACTTACTTAATGCTATTTAGAGGGACTTTCATGCTAAATAGTTTGCTATGATTGCTTACCAGTATGTGCTTGCTCATCTGTACAGGTGCACCAGCCCCCAGATAACAGGACTCAGACTGAACAAACCAATGATCTGATTACTCAGATGTCAGAGGAAGTTACCATAGACGATCAGCAATCAAATCCTGAATGCAGTAATTATTCATCTTGTTTTTCTCTTTCGTTTTCAATTAATAAATAATGATGCAGTCATTTAATAGTTTTCCGCAGTCATCACTATTATCACAACTACATTATGACAACAAAAGATGACTTCAGCTACAAATATGCTCAGACCTATTGATCCCTGTGCAGGTGTAGATGGCCGTATGAATGATCTAAACAAGGGGGAGGGGGGAACATTGGATGAGAATTTAGAGGAAAACCAGGAGGGAGACAAACAGCTGGAGGCCGAGAAGGCTCGAGTCATGGAGGAGGCCATGGAGGAGCTTAGGAAGGAGCGCCATTCCCAGGATCAGATCCTGGACATGGCCAAGAGGATGGCGCAGCTCAAGGGGCAGGACCCAGATAAAGGTAAGTAACACATAAAGATCATGTTGTACCACTTTCTTAACCTAAATGGACATCCTTACTTTCACATCGGAATGTTAAGAGCTGCGACGGTAAACATTGTGGCTATGACAGAAGAGTGTATGTCCTTTTTGTATTTGTCATTATTGTATTTGTCATGCCACTTCTAGTTACTATGGAGGACATTCAGCATCCTGACAGTGAGGAGGAGACTGAGGAAGAAGCTGTGAGGAGAGTGTTAAAACAGGTCTGGGGCTTAAGGCAAATTGTATACTGTAATGTAGATTATATTACATTCTACCTGATACACTTGTTACTGTTGAGTGCATATCATTGACCAAGATCAGTTTTGTTGGCCACAAGGGGCTGCTATTTTGCTAATTTGTAATGAGAATACAAGGACATGTTTGGAAATTCCTGTATTTCTGATTTTTTTTGTTCCAGCTCTCCGAAGAGGCTGCATTGGATGAGGCGAGTGGCTACAACATACCTTTAGAACACAGTGGACCAAAGAACACAGAAATGAAAAAACAGTCAAAGAAACCGGTACTAAGAAAATACCAAAATACAAATTCATAATGTCTTCAAGTTGTGAGAGAATAACATTTAATGCCTTGTTGATCTGATGTCTCTTTTGAAGACCCAGGCTCCAGGACCCAAGAGTAGGATTTCAACTGCTGCTGTTGCACATCAGCCATCAGACAGTGATGAGGAGGAGCTTCCATGGTGCTGCATCTGTAACCATGATGCCACTATTCGCTGTCACACCTGTGATGGAGATTTATACTGCAACCGCTGCTTCAGGTAGCTTAATAGACATTTATTTTAAGAAGCGCGTTCGAAATTCTGGTTTTGGCTTTATAGTAGAATTTTGCATGGAAATCTTTGCTTTGATGCTTAAGAAAGACGGCGAGGATTTGGAATGCATACCATGACCCAGATAGTTTGTAGTCGGTTGCCATACTGTTGAGCAGCATGGATATAAAGTATTTATTGTGATGAATTATCAATCCACTTTCCATTATCTCCCCAGGGAAGGCCATGATAAATATGATAGGAAGGAGCATCGCACCACAAACTACACGGCGCCAAAGAAGAAGAGGAAGACTTGATAGTGAGATATGCTATAGGTGTTTGCCTTATCAGGCTATGCTCAGTCATCACTGTTAGACTTGTGCTTTAGACTTAAGTGACCTATTATTGTTAATAAAACAGTATCTTAGAAGATTTAAACACTACCTATTATCTAAACATCTGGTACCCCTCATTTTAAGCTCATTTTATCTTGTCCAATCTGCCCAAAGTGGTTTTAATCATGTGTCTGTAAAGAGCTAAAAAAAAGCAACATCTTCTTTCTGTAATTGCTAACAGGGATCTAAATTAACTGAACCAATAAAAAACATTTCTGGCTAAGCAAAGCTTACAAATAGAAGTACACTTTAATGTATTGCAATATATATAATATGAAGAAAAAAGCTTCTATTTCATGCTATTATGGTATTTTAGCAAAACTGCACAGCTTCTGCATACAACGTATTTCAAACTGTTAAAACAAAAAGAAGCTTTAAGTGTTTTCTTTTATCACTTGTTCCGCTGCCCAAAGGCTCATCTTAGACTCACTTTGCACTTGTCACCATTTAATAAAAAAACACAGCACACCCAGAAAGCAGCCACATCACGAGCTTATCTGGTATGATGTACAATCCCAGACTATGGTCAGCTCTGGATTGATTAAGTACAGAGGAGTCAGTGTAAAAGGATTACTGAGGGCTTTGTTTTCTTTTGGCAGACACTGCAGTCACTCATGTAATCTACGTTTAGCTGCAAGTGTGACATGATTGTTGCCTTTATTGTCCTTATGTGCAATTCCATTTCAAAGGATACAAACGTGTCAGGGGCTATGTCACACATTTTTTTGTTTGTTTCATTTTTAACCCTAAATCACTGATATCGCCACTTGCAGTCTTGCACTTTAGATGGCCTCCATGTTAGAGAAGCAAGAGCGGATGTGGGGGCAAACCAAGCAAATTACTGTAATGCAGCCCTCAGCCGAAAGCCCCTCTGCGTATGACAGAGAGATGGCCGGAGTGCAGTTTCATCACTGTGCATTACTGTCAAGCAAACGGGAGGAGAAACCATAATTACACTTTCCTCTGGGGCCTTGCTCCATTAAGGTTTGCATGGAGGACGTTACTGTGTTTGGCTTGTCTGGCCATGTCATATACGCACCACAGACAGGAAATGGAGGAGGATAATGGATGCATACTAAATGGACCTTCCTGCTGCTGATTTCATTGTGTTTACTCCAACATTTGACATGTCAACATCTCTTTTGTTTCCGTCCCTTTGTTAAAAGATTTCTGCTGGCAAACAGAAATTTATATTCTGTGAATGACATGCTGAAAGCCAAGTGACAGTTAAGTCTCTGTTGTCTCTGGGCAGTAGGACATAATCATTATTTCAAGACAAATAAGTGTTTTAAAGCAGTAATAAAGACCAACCATGTGAACAGTTTAATTGGTATTCTGAATTGATGGGTGTAATGGACATGTCAATATTTATTTGTATGTGTGAAATGAATAATACCTGATGATAACAAACTGTGGGTTGCTCACTTTGTTGAGAATCAGATGTTACCCTTTTGATAAGTCATCAACAGCCGTATCTTGAAAATGTTCCATTTTATTTTGACATACAACACTGTTATCAGAACAAAAATATTTATGTACATAAATAGGCAACCAAAAATGTACAGTCTTACACAAAAAAAAGCAGTCCGTCTGAGTAATAGTACAACTTGTATCACATGTGTGCATTAATGTTGTATGGGAAACAAAATGTTGTAGCAGTCTGTCAATTAAAGTGAAATAGTAATTAAAAAAATCTATTCGAAAGCCGACTGCCCTGGTGTTAAGACCGACGCTGACCCGAGAGGGGGTGCAGAGGGCAGGAAGAGTCCCACTCGCATGTTACACCTACTGCATTGGAGATGGGAAGATAAGAGGCTCCACAGTGTCTCATTCCTTTGACCTATATTTATTTCTTCAAGGGACCTGACATTTTGCGTAGACCCTTTATCCTGTAGAGCAGCGCGTTGATAAAGTCCTAAAGAGAAGATGGAGTAACTGTTAAAGACTAGACTCTACAAAACAAGCAAGCAATACATGTTTCGTTAAATAGCTGAATTCTTAATATACTATGTCTCACCTCTTTTGGCTTTCCGCATTCCTGCAACAGCTCCTAACAAAGAAAAGAAAACAAACACATATAGGCTGACTAACAACATTGGGCATTACTTTTTCAGTGCAAACATTGCAACACTGGGTTCCAACAAGGGACAAGTGCTTGTAAACTATGAGCCCACATTGCAAATAGTTAGGTATGTATCCAGGTATCATTGTGTTGAAATGTTCAAACTCTTTGGACTTCATTCCTGGGACACGGATCGTCCGCTATTTGAAGAGCTGCGGTGGCGTGTACCAGTTCCATGAAGCAATAAATGACTGAATGCAGAAATAGCTAGAGATGCAATGTAAAGAGTGACTCAACTTCTCATTGTTTTTATGTTAATTTGCACAATCTTACCTGCAGGCGTGTTCTCTGACCCTCGTCTGTCAACTCCAGGAGTTCATCTATGTCAATCTCTAACTCTGGAATCTCTTCTTCCTTTAAAAGCAGAGAGAAACAAATGTTGAAGGCAGTATTCCTCTGTTACTTTATTGCCCACACTTGTATATCTGCATGCTACAAAAGCTCTATAAGCACCAAATAAAGTGGGCCTGTTACTTGTGGTGGTAAGACTAACCACACCACTGAGCAGTCATCAAGAAAGAAAAGAAAGTGTAAGATGTGATGCAACACAGCAATGATTTCATTGAAGCACAGTACTGTGTACGTTGTTGTATTGTCTGGTTTCAAGAGCTGGCCCCATACTTTTATAGGTAGATGATCACCCAAGTTAGTGTCGGCTGTATTGTTGTATTAAGAATAAACTTTTTTCTTCCATAATCATTTCTCATAACAATGATATGATGGATAATGTGTTGCACACAAAAGCAACGCTGAAGAGCACTGAGGCATGAAGGCAAAAAGGCTCCAGGGGGCTACTTGCAATATGACACCGCGAGATTGTATGGATGGTTTACCCAGCCAGCATTTATCTCAGCCGTTACTGAGAGATTATTTCCAGTTTTAATGGTCTCCAAATAATATATTAATTTTAGCTAGGTTGTCCAATAGGTGAGCCTTAACTAAACAATAGCGCATTGAAAGATTAATGCCAACCTCATGTAACGTTTGCAAAAAAAGACAAAGGGCATAGAGTCGTCAGTTATAAAAATCATTAGAGCAAAGTAATCAAATGATGACAAGCGCTTATCCTCACCTTTTAACTACATTTTCCAGAACAGTGCTCACTGGAGGAATCCTTAACACTAAGATATCTAGAGTCAGCAGGTGGACACTCAATTTTGACAAGTTGAGCCTCTTTTTAAGAGGAATATTTTCCGGTTGGTGAGTTTTCCTGGCTGGTGAGGATGGAGCTCGTACAGCTTTCTGGATGAGCAGAGAGATAATCAATGTGGAAATGCTGAGTGGTGAAATAGATGGGCCCACCTTCAGCATCCCCTGTGCCTCACTCTAATTGATACATGCTGCCAGCGTGGACCCCGTGTGATTCTGCTGATGTCTGCACTACACGTCTGGATGCTTTTTGTTTTTTTGTGTTATGCCCATGCTGTACATTTCTGTATTGTTTTTTACTTTGGGTTACCAGTTTTACTGTGTTAAGCTGGGGATGTGTGTGACGGTAAGACCAAATACTTGTAAATGAATGTTTAGAATTATTTTAATTATTGCCTTGTTCTCCTTACAGTCTTTCTTTTTGAAATATTGTTGGTTGATAAGCAAATTCGCTATAATAGATGGATTTCAGAAGTGCTTATTTGCACGGAAGAATTAATAATATAATCCCCTTAATTGCTTATATATATATATATACATACATATATATATAGATATATATATATGTATATATATATATATATATATATATATATATATATGTATATATATAGATATATATATCTATACTAGTCCTTTTTTTTTAGCTTAAACCTTCCGCAGTCTGCTTGTGACAGGATGACCATGCAGAGCACCACTGAATACCAGTAAGAGGAACATGTGCATTCATCATAAAGAAACAAGATGACCCTTATACTAACCTTTCGGTATTTTTTAGTTTGCTGAGAGTTACCTTCCTTGTTGGAGAAAATAGCATTTTAATAAGGCCTTTGGGCAGAAATCTCTCAGCAGCACTTCTTGAAGTTTAAGAGCAATGGACTGAAGCTAAAGTAAATGTTGGCACTAATGTTGGAATTCATGAACATCGAAGTGGCTCCCGAGGGGTTGCAGTTTTAGACGGGCAATACAGATGCATTCTGGATAAGCAGTTGGATTTTGTGGAGATAAGATGACCTCCACTAGAATTTATGATTCAGCATCAGAAATATTGACAAGTCCATTACACTGACTTTGTTTGTTTAGAACTCACATTTTAGTAAGTGCACATAAATGTTTATATTCATTTTTAAACATGCTTTATTTATTATATTTCAACAATAACTTGTATGTCTTGTCAGTTGGATTTGATCATTTTGTTCGGGTAGTGCTATAAATATACATGACATTTACTCAAATTGCCCAGAGGATATCGATACTGATCGGTCAGCCCATGCACTCCGTTCCACCAGAGATTGCTGAAGTAGTAAGACTGTGACAGCATTGAGTATAGATAATCATGGCATGGCCTCCAGAGATAGTTCCTAATGATTTCAGTGACCCCTGACCCGTCATCTAGGGTCAGGTCTAGTTGTCACCGAGGTCAAAACTTGCCGACCTTTGCAGGTCATACTGGAAACCAAACTGAAAGCCGGAATGTGTGTTTGAAGACGCACTAAATATTCACAGACCATGAGGACCATCAGTACCAGGACAAAAATTAAGTTATGGGAAAAGGCCAGTCCAACATTTATTGAGCAGGTTATCCCAATACCCAGCTCAGTTCCTCAGAAGATGAAGCTCCTTTTTACACTATTACTTCCAGCTAGCCACATTTCCACTGAGTTCATAGCATATTTAAAATGATAGTAAACAGATTATCAGGAAGAAAACTGAATATGTTCATGCTCTACATCAGCTTAGCTTACCAGCTGGATGTAGCTTCATATTCAATGGACAGAGTCTGCAATTTTCTCATAAAATTCAGATAAAAGGGGGCTCTAAAAATATTGAACTAATCCTTTGAAGGTTGAAGACACAGAGTGTCATGCAGTTTTCTAATAGATTATTTTCACTGACCTCTGGCATTGGGAAATACTACAACAAAACACCGGTGGTTCCATTACACACACATGTGTTCGGTATGATAACGTGAAGGAAACCATGCCCAGGAAATGTAGCTGTTTGGAGAAGATGCCTGTGCATGTTTAACTTATCAGACCCTTCCCTTTTCCGTCCAGAGGCACGAGCTGCACACAGATCACAAATATCCATGAACTTCACAGACTGAGTCATGGCACAGTTCAAAGAGGGAAACAAATTCTCCTGTTCAGTTATACCAGAAGAGCGATTTCCAAACTGAAAAGTCCTGATAGGGTGAGGGCTGTTAAACATTTTTAAATCTAAGTGAGAGCTGTTTGTCACACCTCTTTTTGAGTTTATTATTTCTTAAAAGGCGTGAAGTGTGCAACAAAAGCGGCCACTCCAGACCGAGGCAGCACTTGTATGAATTAGAGATGCGGCTAAATAATTCAGGTGGTGACACAGAGGACTGATGGTAAATGCTTCCACGCGGAAGACTCGGAGAAGCAACAGAGTTACCTTCCCCTGAGCCTATGCAAAATTCATGACACTGGCCAGTGAACATGGACGAGCCACGACTGATTCCAGACTAGTGGCTTATGCAAATATCCAGTCAAAGCACTCCTGTTCGTATAGCAAAGATGTAGACTATTAATACTATAAAAGAGAAACTTATCTTGACTCCAATTTAAGATGTCAACCACTATCATGATTAAATCAAAGGCCTTTGTATCTTTCATCATCTCATCAGTCACACTGAGATCCAATCATTCAGCTGAGTGGAGCACGTGCACTTCCACTGTCTGTGCTGTGAATTCATCCTGATATTAGATTATGTTACAACCAGAACACAAAAGCCAATTACTGTGCAAACGTGATATAATAAAAGTCTGTTTCTGGGAAAGATAAAAAGTAGATAAAGCGAGACGTCAAACCTGTTGTCACGTGTCCTGGTTACAACTAATGTAATGTATTCCACCCTCTGCTTTACAAGCACATGATCATATATTTCCACAGGGAAGAACACTTGGATTGTAAATGGAATAAAGCACATGAAGTAAGTATTTAGATGAGAAATATTGTTGCACAATATTAAATATGCCGATAGCAGTCAGCTGCAACTAAAGTGTATTAAAATGTGCCCAGCCAGGCTTAACCTTTATAATCTACTGGTCGACGATAATTGTCTGTCACATAGATTTTCTGTATACGTCCACGTCAGCCAGCCTTTCAGATGGATGTGGATGCAGGCTCACATACTGCTGCATTCATATATACCATATGCAAAGCAGCCCTGCCAGTGTAAGGGGACACAAGACGAAGAGGTGGCTACAGATCGTCTGCAGTCGAGGGGTCTCTGGTGGTTCAAGGATTAAACAAGAACCAGTTTGTCTCTGTCGTCTCCGGCATGAAACGGAGGCGGTGTTGTCATCAGATCTGCATCGTCATGAAGAAGCTCATGCTCCTTAACAGACACCTCAAACTCCACGGTGCCATGCGGCCTCATGTGGGCGAGGAGACATCTGTTGCCATGGTTTCCCCTCAGAGGATGCCAAGCAAATCAATATGGAGCCTCTGACATAATTGGATTGCATCCCACCGTACAGGAGCAGTTATGGAGGTTGGGATGCGTGCGAGAGAGAGAGAGAAAGAGAGAGAGAGAGAAATGATGCCTCGACATAATGCCCTGCTCATATTATACACCATCTATGCAATGGGGCCGTTAATTAGCCCCACTACTGAAATAATGAGTACACATTTTCTCATTAATTCTGTTGATTTTACATAACATATGCAGACCTGCATATCTTAAATACTTTGGAAAATGAAGCCTGCAAAGTTTCTTCAATGTCCAATCACTGTGATCAAATAACCATTATTCATATAGACGCCATCTATGTAGTTTCTATCCTGTACGTATTTGAAGTGCATTTCAAAATAAAAAAGACCCTTGGCTTTCATTTTTCATGCTTTCTCCAGGACTTTATTATTACATTATCACAGTCACAGGGATATTGTTGTTGTGCTTTTTATTGTTTGCCTCATGATGTTACTGATCCTTGAATCTATTCAACTTCACATTGTATACGGTAAATGTGTTGAAGTGATCTCGGTGTTGCATTGTCAACTTGCTTGAAAATGCTTCCTCATGACTTAAATCTGACTTCACATCGTATTGCTATGGTAAAACACCGCTGAGCTACTGCAGGCAGATTCATGACACATGAGGGCTTGAGTGCCCAAAATTGCAGCTATGAAGCAAAGCGACTTGCATCACACTCCTCTTTTAGGTCGCTATAATCTCTCCTACATGACGAATAGCCCCCCACAGGGCCTTATGAGTGGCTCAGTGCCACCCTTGCTCCTTTCCCTTACATTATCCTCAGGCACCTGATATGATGTGCGCCTGAGTGTGTGTGTGTGTGTGTGTGTGTGTGTGTGTGTGTGTGTGTGTGTGTGTGTGTGTGTGTGTGTGTGTGTGTGTGTGTGTGAGCCAGCCCTACCCTACCTCACAGTCAAATAGCAGGTGCAGCTGCCCGTCGATCCACTCCTCGATATCCAGCCTCCTCTGCAGGTCCTTGCGGTTGTATTTGACTGTCAGTTTGCCCAGCTTGCGGTGCGCCGGCACCTCTGTTTTGTCCGTTGCCTGGAACATCACCCTGGACTGGGTGCTGGGATCTGACGCCATGGCTGCCACGGCCTCAGGGGAACCGTGGAAACACACCAAGCTCACACGCACACACACACACACACACACACAGATATACAGACCCACAGGCTCGGACACGTTCGTTTTGCACACCCTGCTCTGTCTCTATCCGGTGTGTTGCGGTTCCCACGCGTATCTCCTATTATCGTGTTGAGTGTTTGTGCTCTCCCTCTCTATATAGCTGGCTCTGACTCTCTGCCTGTCCTCCCTCTCCCTCCCTGAAGCTCACTGTCTTGCTCTCCTTCCCTCCTCCTCCTCTCGCAACACCCACTAGCTGCACTATCAGGAGGATGGTAATGAGATATGCTTTTGTGCGTGTGTGTGTGTGTGTGAGTATGTGCATGCATTTGTGTGTGTGTGCACATGCACTTTATATGGTGTGTGTTTGCTTTTTGCTCTCTTTCTCAGTGGTGTAGAAGGCAAGAGAGCACAGTTCAATTGCAGCAATAAAATCTGGAGAAAGGGCGAGAGGGCATCCACAACAATCAAGTTAGAAGTGGCCGATAAGTGGCATGTGTTACTGACATCACAATATATATATATATATATATATATATATATATATATATATATATATATATATATATATATATATATATATATATATATATATATATATATATATAAATAGTCCCGTTCTTTTATCTCAGATCAAATGATTTGTAGATGCATCGATCATCAGAAACATTGATGTACCAACACACACATTTCCTAACACTCAGTAAAAGTATTCAAACTATTTGTTTCCCCATGGTCAAACGGGTTTGGTGATTGGCTCTTGTGTTTGCAAACACTTCCAACAAAGGCTGGGTCCCCCTGACAGGTGAGCCAGGGTTCCTCTGGTGTGATGGCTGCCTTGCCCTTTATAACAGGCATTATCAGGTGTACGTTTAATAAGCCTTGAAGTCAAATTGGCATCCTCGGTTACGCTCCCATGAATAATGGATGAGTAGGAAAGCACTATTTACGGCTGTCTAGAAGTCAAATGTAAAAACAAAAGTTCTGAAACCATCATTGTTTGTGAAGTCAAATATCAACAGCAGCACATAAACCCACTGTCAAAAAAATCATAGTTGTACCTGCAGGTGCCAAATTATTAGCGTTGAGACCACAGAGACAATGGGCTGCAGAGTTTCCACAGATCCTATTACGATATGAATAATGGGGTTCAGTTTTTTGTTTTGGCAGAGACTATCAATCAGCTGCAGCCGCGCGTGTTCGCCCACTGATGCACCGTCTGTTACAAACACTGAATTATTGAGTGCTTCTAGCAGCTCACCTTTCCAGACAAACAAATTCATTCATCTCGTCTTATGCTGCTTGATCGGGTTGAAAAAAAAAAGATAAAGGGGGACATACACAGAGAGACCTGTGTCAGGTCTTCTCACTTTGTACCTGGCCAGGTGGAGCTTTCTATGTGAGGGAGACGTCAGTGAGTTTGACCTTTTCTGCGTCATGATGCAAGATCTCATTGACAGGATACTACAATTTGTTATTTAAAAATAAATAAATTGTTCTGCGGCTGAATATGTCTGGGATTGTGTGTGAGTCAAAAATTATGATTTCATAATTTCAGCAACCATTTCCTGCTTCCTGTAGTCTAAATGGTTGACTTCATGACTCATCACATGCTGTAATTGGATGAGTCAACGCATGAATCATCAGTTCAACTACTATCGCTAAAAGACGATTGGGGTCAATGCTAGTTTAAATCATAACTTGTGTTAATGAATATACTGTATGGGAGAAAAGTCATCTGTCAAAGATAATGTTTTACAATGTTTTGAGATTATTTCTTGTGCTCCCCTCTGCTGCTTCCTCGGCTGTAGACGGGTTCATACTGCCACCTTCTGGAACTTTTTTACAAGACTCACTTTCTTGACTGACCACTGGAGATATTTGTTTGTGTGACGTAGCGCATATAAAAAACAGGTTGCGTGCTTCTTTTTCTTGTCGCTATTTTTTTGTTTATATTTTATGGTTGTCGGTTTTTTGTTACCTTATTGATGGTTTTATGTTTATGCTGTGATAAGTGATTGTATTTCATTTCTGTCACAAATAGAATAATTGATATTATTTTTACACATTAAAATGGGTTATGATGTAAAGTATTTTAATCTAATACTAATCAATTTAGTTACACCTAACACATTTTGCCTTTTTTATTCAACATGATCGTGCTGTATTTAGTAATCTATGTACATTATGTGTTCATTATGTATAGTGGGTACAGTATTCCCATTGTCCTCCAGTAGCTGTATGACTGGACTAATTCCTTAGGACTTCTTCACAGGGGAAGTCCATTATGACAAAAATAATGAAAAATGTGCCAGTGTTTGAGGTACACAAATAAAACGTGTGTACCTGGTAAATCAATAACAATATGGACAAAAGAAAAAAGGCTATTCATAATTTAAATAGCATAAAACCAGGGTTCTTGGGTGCTTCACAGTTTAAAGTTTAATATAATGTAAGTTTGTACCAGAGAAGGAAAAAAAACATATACATATTCTGAATTCAGGTTGAATAGAAGACTAAAAATGAGGTGTATAGAAGCAGTTTCCTCTTCATAAAAGTCCATCCCCCTTGCCACAATGTGACACAGTTCTAATGTGTGAGTGTGTTAACACAAGTGGAGCTTCTCGTCCACACAGCGCTGTCCTGGTTGTGTTGTATTTGCAGCCAGAAGGGAGCGGCATCTCAGGTGTGGAATTTCACTTCCTGTATCTCTCAGGTGATTCACCTGAGCAATGTCGTCGGTCGCTCAGGGCTTCTTGTCGACATCAAACGTGTGAGTTTCAGAGTCGGACAGGATCAGATTTGCTCAGACAGCGTTTGGGGACGTGCTGAACCATTTTCTGGAGAAGTAGGAGCTGAAGGTTGATTTGAGAGACGACGCACAGTGTTTAGACCTTTTGCGGCCTAAACACTCGTAGGAAAAACACGGACATTGTTCAACAGCGAGTGGTATCTTTTTTTCTCTACTGTCGTAACAAAAAAAAGGGGATCTCTGGATTTGTAACTTTAGTGGAAAACTTCACCGGACATAAACAATGAAGTCACTCCTCAGAGGACAATGGGGCGCGTGTGCGCTCCTGCTCCTGGTGCTGCTGGACTCCACCTGTGGCCAGCACACTGGTGAGATGTGCTTAGCCCAATTTAAAAAAGGTCGAAACGACTTCGTCCTCGACGCGGACGAGTCCGTGAAAGACGGAGCGACGTTCCTTTCGTCGCCGCAGTTGGATCGATACAAAGACTGCGTGAGCGCCTGCTGCAAGGAGCCGCAGTGCAACGTCGCCTTCATGGAGCGAGGGGCCGAGGACGGCACGGTCCAGTCCTGCTTCCTCTTCAATTGCCTGTACAAGAAGCAATACGTGTGCCGCTTCGTCAGGAAGACGGGCTACATCAACTACATCCTGGACTCTGTTTACGAGAGCTACCTCGAACTGGATGTTCCCAAAAGTAAGACGACTCTTGAAACGCATGCTAATTATTATATATTAGCTGTGTTTTTTTCGTTTTTTTTAAAATAAAACATAGCCATGTCGAGATGAGTTTTACAGTTTGGGGCCCTCGTATAATGAAAGGGATCATAGTGTGTGTTGAAAATAGTTATTATGTCGTGCGTTCTTCCTTTTGAGCTTCCGTCTACAAAAGAGAAACATCTATAGTGTGTAAGTTGACCTTTTATTGGGTCTATATGTCTCATTTACTGAGGAAAATTAAATCAAGGATTCAGATAATATCTTTAAAACTTTTTTTTAAGTTTGAATGTGTATATGTGAGGCCACCGGCTCATGACAGAAACCCTCAATATACATGTTCACACACGCCAGATCATGATGGCCCCTATTCAGATTCAGGTTTCCTCTGTAAGTCCAGGTGTGACTCCAACTGTTTTTGGATCTGTCGTTGTTGCTCACCTGTCCCATGGTCCTGTCCAGATGACGCCGACCGTCCCCCGGTGGCATTTGGAGGCCAGGACCGGGTGGTCCAGCCCCAGGACACCGTGACATTGAACGGCATCGGGAGCAAAGATGACCAGGGGGTTGTGTCTTACCAGTGGCAAATGCTCACCACTTATCCGTATGCTGTCATTGAGGTGAGTAAACTCACTGTAACACAAACCTGATCCCTCCTGAATTCTTTGTAAGAGTTTGACATCCTCTTGAACTGTTCAGTGTCTGATATTCCTTTTTTAAATGTCCTCTGTATGCTATTTATTTGTACCTGTCACTACATGGAAAGCCAACATTAGTGGTTAATAAGAAACCCCTGTCTGTCCATGGCGTGTAGAAAACCAACTTTGAGGACCAGATTATCGTGTCCAACCTGACATCTGGAGTGTACAAGTTCCAGCTCAAAGTCACGGATGCCATCGGCCAGTCAGACTCGACCAAGGTCACCGTGCTGGTCCTGACCCCGGAGCAGTCTGAGCGTGAGTGTCTGAGCCCAGCACCATCCGAACACATTCATTCATTCAGGACATCTGTTTTAGTGGCGTTTTCTTAGAATGCACGGGACACAGTTTGGTCATGTGTGCCAAAACTTGCAAGACATTAGTGTCACACTGCAAGTCTTGCTTTATAAATGAAATCTAAAATCAGAAAAGGCTGCCTTAGTTTTCATAGTTTCTCTGCAGATATTTGCTCACGTGGGGCAAGTGGACAGAAGAAATAGTTGAGTAGTTGAGTTTCATCAGTTAACATGAGTCATGTGTCCACTGTGTTTGTTGACACTTCTTTGCTCTGCGTCACCTGCATTGTAGTCAATGTTGCAACAAGGGCCTTGCATTTTTGATATACATTGTTAAATTCCATAAGCCTTTATATTTTAGTCAAATTATTGACATGGTGATTTTTTTCTTCTTCTTCTTCTTAACACAATAAAAAAATCTTAAATTCGGGAACGGGTTGTAACTGCTGTTATATGAATGCTGAGTATTTTTGTTTTGTTTTAGACGTTTTTTTTCCAAAGGAACTCAATCTATTGTTTGTTCCTGGTAGTTGCTAATCAGACATGTCATGACATGCTCACCTAATTCCTGTGGAACTGAATGACGAAACAGCGCGATGCTGTGAGAAGATTAGACCAGATTAGTCTCTTCTCGAGAAACTAACTGAAACCGAACCACAGCAAAATGGAATAATGCCATCGTGCTGTGGCAAGGCGTTTTGGTAAAGGCAATCTCCTTCTGTCACATAAAGCATCCGTGCTGCTTCTCTTTAAACACGACAGAGACAGTTGTGGTGAAGCTGTCTTGGCACATTTAGTTTCTCCCGAAAGCGGAAGTGAGTAGTGCGATTAGCTTTTACTGCTCCCCCGGTACCGTCCCACTCTATCCACCCCCAACTCAACAAAACCTGTCTGTCTGGTTTCAGCTTGGGTTACAACACAAACAACATTTCAGTCACCACTGTGTAATCCTCCTGCGTTGATTATAAGATGTCTCAATCAAACGCTCTTTAAACTTGTGGCTGTTTATTTGCAGCTCGTTGGTTGATTGACTGAAGGACAAGAAAACACTTTTAACCTTTCCGTGGCTCAGCTACTAATTAACCGCTTGTGTCCTGAATAATGTGAGGAATGTGCTCCTGTGGAATATGCATGAGCATGGCAGAGACTACATGTCAGTGCTGCCACATTTACACAATACCGAATGAATGGTTTGAATGGAAACTAAACCCATTCATGAATGACAGACAGACAAGATGACTTGAGAACTTGGTCATGAAGGTGTAAGTAACAGTTCCTGGTTTAATTCTGCAGTCAACATGTGATGTCTTTAAACGACTGGTGTCTATGAGCCGTCTAGTCATACTTAGAATATGTATTTTAGACCACATGCAGACTATTTGCATTGTCTTCTCTAACCTCAGTGTCTGGAGAAACAAAGCCACTATGTTGTTTCACTTCTCTATCAAAGACAGCTGCATGTGTAATTGTGTGTCTGTCTGCTCATGAGACGGACACCAAAAGTAGGAAGGTGTCGTCTGTGAGACTATTACAAGTGTTACATTGTTATGCGTCTTATGAAGTCAACTTATACATTAAATCGGTGTTCTGCAGCCTTTGGGGTCATTACTGTGCTGAAGTACAAAAAACAACTTTTTTAATTTCCAACTATATTTTGCCATCAGCTATCCCACTGATGCGTAATTGTTGCTCTGCTAACGAAACCATGTACGAGACATCGCAGTGTGTAGGGGGGAATTAAATCATTAACTCACTGTAGTGGAGGAACCTTTTACTTACCCTTGTATATTTTGGCACTAGTACTTTCAGAACATTCCATAAGAAAAAACATGTTGTCGTAAAGAGCAGTCAGAAGAATAGGATCCAGCCGTATCACAAACTGTGCACTTCCTCTGGAGAAGCGTTCAGGTGCTTGGAAACAGTAACCTTGACCTGGGCGCGGCCAAGTCCTGACCCAAAGGGAGGCTTCGAGCGAGAAAACCAGAGTATGGGCCGCAGGCCAGGATAACATCACGCAGACACTCTTATCTAAGAACAGATTGGCGAACGTGGTCAAAAACAAATGACGAGAACTATGTAATGAGAGGGAAGGTGGAGGCTTTGACTGCTCACGTTAATATGTTTATCACAAAGGTTTTGGGGTTTTCTAGTGAGTTGGTTAAGACACACGAGAGGGAATGCTCGTTGTCTGGAAGACCGGGACCAACCCAAGTTTATTTGTAAATCTGTCGGTGTTATGAGTAAAGTTGACGGGGAGTAAGAACCTGCATTCAGTCTCTGCTGTGATCTGTGCTTCGTTGAGTTACTCAGGGCCATCTGATACAGACATTTTTTGGTATCTTAAATCAGATCGTTACCACATGACTTATTGCTGTTTGAGCATCAGGACACTCTTTAACTGCAAGAGACAGAACATTATTTACTGTGAATAAAACCTAATCCTTTATTTTGTGACCCACCAGACCACTGTATGGCTCCGATGAAGATCGGGCCGTGCCGCGGCGCCTTCCCTCGCTGGCATTACAACGCCGCCTCAGAGAAGTGTGAGGAGTTCACGTTCGGGGGCTGCAGGGAGAATCTCAACAACTATCTCAACAAGGACGAGTGCACCAACGCCTGCTCCGGCTCAGGTATCTGTGCCATGAGCTTTTATACTTGACTTACCTGTGGTGTCGCGTTTCTATTTTCACACCAATGACATCAGATATGAAGGAAACAGGCTTTTAATGATACAATGAATATGGGTATGGGTTGTGTGTTGCTTTCAGAATGAATCTCTTTGATGCCGCTAATGTCAGAAATGTTCAAATTTGGGTTAGGATGGCATTAACACTTTTTTATTCAGGGTGGGGAAAAAAAAGTGGCCAGTGAAACATTAGCTGGAATGGCAAAAATTAATGACTAGGAAAAGTTTGACCTTGTGCAATAAGCCTGGCTCTTTCCGAAGGCAACAGGATCTGCCCTCTAGAACTCAATCCAAACAAAACAACACCTCTTCACTAGACCAGTAGCTTTTTTTGTCTTCTTTTCATTTTCAACAAGTGATTGAATTTTAATTTAACTTTTGTTTTTCTTTCAGAAAAAACTGGTAAAACTGGCAGAGGTTTGCCAATTCCTGATTCTCACGGTAGGTGAACTCTGCCATGTATTTTACCTTCTGACACAATTTTCTCGCCTCCATTAACCAGCTGATATTACAAAGGTGACAATTACCGCTGTGTTTGTGTGCCACAGCGGAAAAATGCGGTACCAAGTGCAAAGAGGAGGAATTCACCTGCACAAACGGCTGCTGTTTGCATAAGGGTCTGGAGTGTGACTCGACTCCACAGTGTAGCGACGGCTCAGATGAGCAGAAATGCGATGAATGTGAGCAGTGACTACTAGGCCTCATTTTCATACAGGCTCATGGAAATATAGAAGCAGCAATGATTAAAAAACTAATAAAGGAAAGTTCTCCATAAAAGATGTGCTAACCTCACTTATGTCCTGTGTGTGAACATTAGTGAACAAGAATTTTCGGCGTCTGCTGGAGATTCCAGTGAATGAACAAAAAGGTTATTTTTTCTTTTTTATTGTTTCCAAATCTTTTGGCACGAGGCTTTTTATCACTTAGGGTTTGTCGTTATTGTATACCTTTGCCATCTGTTAATACTCTACCTACAATCTCACCTCTCCTGCCCTTTTATTGTTGTTCACAGTGCGCTGCACAGAGCTTCCTGACACGGGGAACTGCAGGGACAGTCTAACCAAGTGGTACTACGATCCCCTCCAACAGAGCTGCTTCCGCTTCAACTACGGTGGCTGCCAAGGGAATGAGAACCGATTTGACACCAAGGAGGTCTGTCTTAAATTTTGCCGTGACGTAACAGGTGAGTTGTTGCTGACATCAGGATTTTTCTGATATTTGCATACTGCTAAATGGTCATCCTTTTTGTACAACTTAGTTGTACATTGTACAAACGCATGAGGCACATGAAGATCGCATAATTTACTCAAATCCAAATTAAAACGGAGAATTTTTTTATTTATCAGAAAGTTTTGCTGCTATGGTTAATGTCCAAAACTGAAATTAAACTACTGCAACATTTTAAAATGTGTTATGATTACTCCTTTTTCTTTCCCCTGGTGATATGGCAAGGCTGCCTGAATTTTCCATATTTCATTTTTTCATATCGTTTTTACTGCCCATTATAAATGCGACAATGTTTTGGATTATAATGGAGAATAGCTGCAGTACTCTTTGACAAGAGGCAGAGTTGTGTTCATGGCTTGTTTCTGCTGCCCTCAAGTGGCCAATAATGTATTTCCCCTCAAAGCAGACTCTAGATTTCTGTTTGATAAGAAACTTTTTTCAGGTTTTGTTTGTCACCTACAACATAAGAAATCTCAAGCCATAGCCTGTCTTTGTTCTTTATTTCAGAAAAGGATGTGTTTGCAAGAGAGAAGGGATTCCAAGGCATAATTGCTGAAGGCCAAACGGGTATGTTTTTTTTATGATGGTTTCATTTTAGACTAAATCATAAGCTTTAATAATACTTATGAGATCTATACAGCTCCATCAGCTTTGACTTCCTTTTTCTTGCTACATAGTAATTAATCTGCAGTTTCCTCCAGCGCACTTCTCCAGTTCACTGAGTTTCTGAATGCACCATTTCTTTTCATGCGGTGTTCTCGAATGCCTTTTTAAAATGCGTTTTAATTTATTTAACAGGTATTATAGCTATAGCTGCCCTCCTGGGTGTTGCTATCTTCGTCTTGCTATGCGTCCTGGTGTACTGCCTCATGAAAGGCAGGAAGAAGTCTTCGCAGCACCACCGAGTGCCCGTCAACACTGTCCCGGTCAGCTTGGAGGACAGAGAGCGTCTGGTCTACAACAGCACCACCAAGCCCATCTGATCCTTCAGTTCTCACCTTTGACCCCCATCGTGGTTGTGAATTATACTGGTTGTGGATACAGTTGTTGTTCACTGAAACAATGTCCATTGACTGAGTTTGAATGCAGGAGGGGATGTGTTTTTATTTTGTCCATATATGGATGTATTTTTTTATGGGTGATGTACATAGAAGGCTGAATGTCTTCAGTGATGATGAAATGTGATGTTATATTTTGACTTTTAGCTTGATTTTAAATGCAGTGGCCTGTTAAAATGAATTGCTGGATATTAGTTTGTACTCAGGTTGAAGGACAGTGAAGGATTGTCTTTAGTTTGGATGTAGATTGCCACTGGATATCATTGAATCAGGTTAAATTTCTAAATATGTTATACTTTGTTGTATTGGCTTCCTTTTTAAACAATCTGGTTGCTCTTAGTGAACAGCTCTTTTTGAAATAAAGTCAATTCAAAAGTTAACTCCTGAATTGTCCCTAGCTCCACATTGGTCCGTTACATAAGAGTTTAGACTCCTGTGCGTCCGTTTTAGAGCTCTAGAAATCTTTGTTGATATGTAATGTTATATGGAAATCCCTCAAACTTCCCCATATCCTGCCTCGCCAGATTCTTCACTGGTTTAGAAACCATTGTTACATTGGACTACACATACATGCATAATGTTGTACATAATGTTAGAATTTTAAGAAAGTCATATTTTACTTCAGTTTTTTTTTGTCAATGATTTTTACAACATGCTTTAAGAACGAGCATAATGGGAACATCAAGTAATGCTTATTAATCCTTTTAAAAAGCCTTCTAGTTGTGTTTTTGTACAAATGAAATGATATACGTTTCTATGACTTTAACAGTATCATATTGTTTATTCTAAATAAATATATTAAATCAAAATTTACTCAGGAGTGTTTTTTTCTGTAACATAGGTACTATTCAAATTCGTCATAGGTTCTTTAATACGCTGGTTGTATTTTTTAACTTATGGAATATTGTATATACATCCTTTATAGGTGTATTATCCAGAAAAATGATCTTTATTACCAGCAGGTGGCGACATAGGTTTATTATATATTTAACTCTGCAGCCTTGTGCAGCTAAATCAATTTAATATGAGCTACACAAACACACATTTTATTTTAAAATCCACGTCTTAATTATAATCAGGATAGCGCAGCTGTAAGGAAATAACGGTGCACATCGTAGGCCTACTGCAGCGAGTTCATTCTATAAGACTGTAGCCTATAAATGACAATACGAGCTGCATTTTCACATTGTGCTGACTCCTTCAGAGAAGTCGTCCAGCATATTGCTTTCTTCACAGTCTGCATTGGGCAGAGAGGGGGTTGTGCAAAGCAAACGCGCCCCTCTCTATTTAATCATCCCCACATAAATTAGCACCCACCCAATTGATTCACTGAAGCCCTCCTTTGTGAGCCCCCCCGTCAACTGACCTGACCGTCATAAATGTAATTGGCAGAGTTACAATTTATTATGTCCTTTCACAAGCCTGTCATTGGATTGGAAACGTATTCTCGTGGGAGTGGAGGTCAAGAAACCTTAAAGGGGAAACATTCTGTTGAAAACATTTTAAAACGGTCTCATAGTGAACAAAATCAGCAAACTATGCCGGCCAGATGTTAAGATGTGGGAATACTTTTGACACTCACCAAACAGACACTGACCTGTCAAAAACAGGCGGTCCTTTGTTCCATTCACGTACTCCTCGTAAATTATAGACTCTTAAGACAGGTTGCTTTTCATTGATAGTTTTCTCGCTCATCTTAAAAAAAAACCTTCTAAAAAATAAATAAATACGACTGTCTAGTATGCACGGAGTGTTTCATTTCCGCACGTTTGTTTATTTTGTTGGAGTCACAACTCTTAACCAAATAACATCCAAGTTTAAAAAAAAAAAAAAAAACATCCAAGTAGTAATTTTAATTTGTAATTCACTTGGAGGGTCACATTGAGCAATAACATACTTCAGTTTTTACCACTTACATCGAAGAACAGCCAGAACTCGGGGATATTCTCATCATTGTCCGGTGTTGGACGTTCACTATCAATTGCGATATTTCCGACAGGTCCTGAACGCAGCATCAGTTCTTCGCAGTTCTTCAAAGATGCAGCAGTGCTGGTGGAGGCACGCAGTACAGGCGGGTGACCTGCGCTGGGACGAGAGCGTCTGAGCGGATTTTAACATGTGAGAAGAAAACAACAACTGTCAGAGTAACTTCAAGACCCACGCCAAGGATTTGCAGAGAAACGTTTTATTATTATTATAATTTTTTTTTACCGAGGACAATAGTCGTCGGAAGGAAAGAAGTTGGCTAATCCGGTACGTGAACTGCTTTTGGACAACTTTACCAAATCTTCGCAAACTCAACGTTAGCTATGACGCCAGTTAAGCTACATGTGACAGTAATGCACCTTCTGTGTTTATTCTGTCGATATTGATTGTGTGTTATTATGGGCCGGAAATTGGGGTTGGCGTTGTCCCGGCGCGTGTTGATCTGTCGTTAGAAAACAGAAACAAGGGAATGAGTTGACCAGCTTATCATTGCTCCTTTCCAGCTAAACCAACGTATTCAACAGCCACAGAGTGTGTAAGTCACAAAACATCTGTATGCGCGTGTTTGGGGCTCATGAATTCCACCAGGAGACCGTTTTGAGTTCAACATAAGCACTTCAGCACATTCCTGATGATACACTCATCTGCCTTTGACCTGGAGGTGTTGCAGACAGATTTTTAGGTGCATTTCTTTGCTTCATGTAATTTCACAACCTCCAAGATGTACTGTAAGCTCTGGAATGGGCAGGAGTTTCAGTCAGATAAGTAGTGTTTGCCTTTGTAACAGAGCACTCTCAGTTGAGTGAACTTTGATCAGCTGGTGACTTTTTTTCCTTTAAAAAAAAAAAAAGAGTTTGAGTTTTTTCCACTGAAGCATTGGTGTCAGATTTAACTCGTGAGACAAAATAACCTCCATGCAGCCGTTGAATCATTTGTCATTTCCTCTTTCTTTGCATCCTATCCCCTCCTCCTATGGTGCCCCAACAATCCTAATTGTTTCTTTCTAATGAGCACCCCAGTGAGACACAGTGTGGTTTCAAATGCGGGCTATTCATAGCTCAATGACTCTCGCCACCAGCTGTTATAGAAGAATGGGACAAAATCAATCAGTTACCAGTGAAAAGTTCCGTCTTCTTCTCCTTTGACCTCACTTGACCTTTTAGACAATAACGTCTCAACATAATTTGAGATAAATGTTGCCTCAATGCGATGAACATCGCTCTCTTCCAGGTGGTCCAGACAGGAAACTGCTCAAGTGTGTCTTGGATCTCAGAGTTGGCCCTTTCTTCCTTCTTCCCTAGTTGTGGAATGCTGAAGCTGTGCAAAATCTCCTGAGCTGCAGAAGTTTCATCTATGTATAACTTATAACTTTAAAAAATCTGCTTTTTTTTTTCATTTGTCATCTCCTTTGTCATTTAGTGGTTGAGAGCTGATTTACTGCTGCTTAGGATAGATTTAAATCTCATGGGACCATAAAGTTTCAGCTTTTGCGAGTTTCAGCTAGGATTACGTCGTGAGAGTTAAACAAGATCTGACAACTTTGTGTTTGTTTGAAAGTGAACAGTGTGTGCGATAAGTGATTTAACATTCCAGACACTCGAGGAAGGCCAGACACTATGTTTTTGTTATTACGATCTTGACAGGCCCCCACAAAGGCACAAGCGAGCCGCTGGCCAGCAGATGTGGTGTAATGCACCTTTAAATGCAGTGGTACGCTCCAATTCTATTTGAAGACTTGACCCAGCAGTCCTCTCCCCTCCAAACACTGCAGGACATCATGGAGGCTACTTACCGTGTGGTTGTCTCCCATTTATAATTTCAAAGATCGGGAAGTCTTCACTTGCCATTTGCCAGGTATGCATTCTGTGTGGTTATAGGCCCTTGGTTGGGTGCTGAAAAGGTCTATTTCTCTTCTTTCAGCACAGCGGGGAATAATTATTCTCTCATTGAGGGCTATTTTGGCCTGGGTTGTACGTGCACCATATGGGCAGCACTCCTCACAAGTGCCCCGTGGGTGTTCGTTGGGATGGATCACTTATCGCCACATCTAAGCAGCATGCTCAAAAATGCAGCGCGCAAAAATAAGAGGTTCATTTTTTGTGTGTCTGGGGGGGAAGTCACGCGTTAGGGCAGCTCTTTTGTGAAAGCTGTGGATTTGATTGAGGTGAAGAGAGACCGTAAGGATTTATTGTTTTCCCCAGAGAATGAAAAGCTGTCGGTCTCTTCAGGCCTGTGTGTCAGCGGACAAACTCTAGGAGTGATGTGGGAAAGAGGGCAACAACAGCTCGGCTGTTTGTCAGGGGATATTTTCTGCCGGGGTTAGAGGGTGAGAGAGAGGTCTCGCAAGATAAACATAGCACCAATGCTGAAATAATAATGACCCTCTTTTTCAATCAGTCTGTAGGACCCTGAAACATCTGCCTTGCCCTGCAAGGTTGAGTTTTATTTGTTCTGAACGTAAACATCCGTCCTGAGTGATGGCGTCTTAAAGAAACCCGTACCACTGTGTCTGACTGGCGACATCCCAGCAGGCTTATGTCATACTTCCAGATTCCCGTGGGCCTAGTTGGGGCAGACGGTGAATGCAACGTGATCCGGTAGGTCTCCGACTGTGAGAGCGAAGCGGGGCCGGAATTTTCTGGACTATTTTTAGCTTCTTTTCGCATCAACTTGGTCCGCATGAGGAGAAATCAATTTGAGCTGTTAACTGTTGCACAGAACGCTGACTAACTTCAATTTTCGGATTCAGACGCTGGATCGAAACTGCAATGTTATCACTTGTGAGAGTCAACAGTTGGCAGGAGGGCAGCTGGAGGATGAGAGGTTTTTTTCGTCAGATTTTAATGTAAACACAGCCCATATTTGCTGTCACATCCTCACTGACTTGTCTGTGACCCATATAACCCTTCCTGAAGAGACAGAGAAAGTGGCATGTCTGCCCCGGTGCATAAGTCTGGTTTCCCCTTTGCTGCAGTGGTTTCACTTCTCTCGTAACCTTGACAGGCCGCCAATGGTGAAAAATACGCCAGATAGTCATCATCCCCCCAAGGACTCTTTTCCTTTACCATGTTAGGCCTGGGGTCAAGGTATGTTTGTCTGTGCATATTATCTCAGCGTGAGACATTTAACACATTCGTGGAGATGGCTGAGTATAAATGTTCTCTTTTTTTTGTACGAGTGTTGTATCTTGGCCAGCATCTGCCCCCCATAATTATCTGTTTGCTGTGTTTTAAAGAAAGGAATCCAGGCTTTGACTGCCTGGATCAGTGTCAAGCCTGGCGATTAGAGTAACAAGGATGTTTATCAGCCCATCTGAAGAAGTGATCCATTGCAGGTCTTTCTTTTAATAACCTTCAGATTGACTCTTTTAGCATCTGTCTTCAATTAAGGGGCAAGTTGCAGATTCCCATGCGGGCAGTTCATGCTGCGGGTAACGCAGTCATCAGCTGTGGGAACCAAGTGCTCTCCATTTGAGGGAAATGGCAGCTATTTCAAGGACAGGTGGTCAGCTTGGTATGAATGTTCGCCTGTTGGTAGTGTTTTCTTTAGGATTAGAAATATAGCGGTGCCCCCGCTCTAGAAAAACAAGGATTTGGAATTGCCGTATGTCAGCAAAACAGTCGGTGAAAGTTAACGAGTTACGATTGTTGAATTCTGTCCAGATGTGTTAAGATGTGGGGTTACACTGCTTTATCATATCCTCAGTCCCTCCACCAAACCATTCTCAACACCGACCAACAGCTTTTGATAAGACTTTAGAAAAACATTGTAGACCCAGACGTGTAGAGCATGTCTAGGTTTTTGAGGCCATTATTCCGAGGCTTGCCTTTCATTGACCAAAGACAGATTAGTTTTGGTCTGGTCATAAAGCGGGGTTAGCACAGAGGTCATAGTAGGTAGGATTAACAGAGGATTTTTGAGTTCACTGAAACAAGTTCAAAACCCTCGACAAGAATACTACTCCTGCAGGCTAAACAAACTTGCTCACCACTTGAAAATCAATTAGTCAACGGCTGTTTGAGGCGATTGTTGTTGCGGTGCTGCATTGACTGAGCGTACATCTGTGTATCTCACACCATTGGTTTGCTCTCTCTTTGAAATCAATAATCTTGTTGCATTTTTGAGTGCAGTCAGATCCACGTCGAAGGAAAAACGGATGAAAATGTAGAAGAGCTTCTTTGTCAACTGTCAATTCATCATGAAACCATAGAAATTGATGATAGTTCATAAGTCCAAAGAAAAACCTGCATTATTTTGTTACGGTGGATACGATTATTTGTTTGTGCTTTGCTGTAGGATGAACAAAACAATATTTGTATGGCTACTGACTTTCTTGCCTAGTAAACCACCTCTCCTCGAGTCCAGGCTCCAGCTGCAGGGACCCTACAGTGAAGCAGTGATCCTAACGTGTGGATCCAGCTCTGTGACTTCCCTCCTTGCATTCCTGCACATCTTAATTGGCGAACCTCCTGGCAGTGGTCTCGGCTTGGCCTCGGCTGGCCCGGCTGTCAGCTCGGCACAGTGGCCAGCAAACGCACCATGAACAATGCCCATCCTAATCCCTGAAGAATTCCTGCGCCTCTGATCTAGCTGGCCGAAGAATGTAATGTTTAAAAGGCTGGAGGCTCACTAGGAATCACAGGGAGAGAAGTTCTCATGCGCAGTCTTTCATGTTAATTTATTGTGAGGAGCCAGAGAGGCAGTGATGTGAGAAACCGGCAGCACAGTGGCTCTGAAACGCCGCATCAGTAACAGCACCGCAGCCTGCCATGAGGGATCAGAACAGTACTTAGCACCAGTTGTGAACCTGTAATCCCACCGGGCCGCTGCTCTGATAATGAGAGACTTATTTTGATTTATTTGAAACACTCATGAGACAAATGTATACATGCAAGTTTTTGTTAAATGTACTTGTTTTAGTTGGGCTCTTGTTTAATCTTTCAGTAATGTTATGCAGCAGACATATTCATATTTATACTAGTGACTTATACTATATATATATATATATATATATATATATATATATATATATATATATATATATATATATATATATATATATATATATATATATATATATATATATATATATAGCTCAATAGGCAGCCAGAGAGGCTCCTTAATGTCAAGTCGTTACCATTTGCTTGGTCGCTGCTGAAGCTCTTGCGTGTGTCCATTCTTGTTAAGTTAGTCTGCTGTCAAACCATCTGGCTCTATTTCTACTGATTAGCATGAGCTCATGTCACTGCTGCCTCCACTTTGCATACATACTTCAGCCCCAGCTTTGTGGAAACCGCTTATAGCGATCATGGTTACAGTTTTTAACTGCTTATATGGATTAAAAATGCTTGGGACATAATCATTGCTATTTAAATAATAATCCACTTGTCTGCTTACAATGAGCCGTTGGGGTCTTTTCGTGTGACAAAATATGAGATTTAAAAAAATATATTTTACTGATACTGATGAACTGGATACTGACAACAGTTAGCTATTGATAGCCCGCAGTTTATTTTCAGGCCAGTTAAATATTTAGGATTGAAACCATTCTTAAGCTATGGCGTAGAAGCCCATTTGCACTATTGATGTTACTGTATTTGTAAACTGTAAGATACTGTTTCAGGCTATAATCTGACTATAATTTTAGGATATACAGCATATATAGTTGTATATACTGCATAGTACTCATTTTATTATAGGGTTAATGTGTGCAGTCATTTTTAAAAGCCTTTAAAATGCTTTTCTGTATTTTGAAACCTTCAATAAAATATAAAATGTATGTAATCAATATACAGATGTCAATTAGATTATAATTAGCATGAGAATGAAGACAAACACATTTCTAGTAATCATCTTCTTCTAGCGTTCAATCGGACCCAGACAGACGCGATAAGGTTTCTACTGGGTTTGCCAGTAGCGAGCGTGAGCCAATGGCTCACTCAGGAAGACAAACTTAAAGTAGAGAAACATTCGGGTGTTCTTCAATGTGAAGAACCTGGCCATGTCATACGTACTGTATGAAGTGCCTAAATCCTGTTTGACCCTTCATGTTTTGTTTTGTCAGCTCCCGAGGCCTGAGTGCCATGCCAGAGGGGTCCCATCCGGCTCTCCAGCAGGACCCAATGGGGGAAGGTGAGATCAATGTAATTATACTGAGTAGGACCCATGCTCCTGAAATTGCTGCCTATAAATTGACCAGTCTTTACGTTGAGTTTTTAATAAGTCTGGTAATTCCTAATGGTGTATCAGCGTACTAACACAACACAGAAGTACAGCAGAGGCACATGGAAAAATGCTGTAATTGGAGGAATAGAGGAAATGTAGAGGCTTGAGCTGAGAGAGCCGTGAACTCCCCTCCTACAGTCCAGACGGGCAGAGAGGCTCTTTGTGTGGCGGTGGAGCTCGGCCCACCACTCTCATGCAGCTGAAACCCCGGAGCACTCGCACATCAACCCAGAATGTGTCAGAATCTCCGACAGCCAAGATGGTCCGTCGAGCCAGCGGTGCTGACCCTGTATGCTGGGGACCGCTCAAATTACATATTATTTTAGTGTTCATTATATTCAGTCACAGAGCCACTGCATTGACACAGGGCCTCTTTGTATCTGGTTCCCCGCTCTGTTCCTCAACCCCCCCCCCCCCTAACACCGCACACACACCACCCCCCAACGCCTCCGCTCTTCTCCACTGAACTCATTTTGCGCGAGGCTTCCACTTTGGCTGAAGAATACCAGTGTGTCAATGGTTCCCTTTTTCCTCCTCGCCTGTCCCTTTGGTTGAGCTTTGGCCAGAGGAGGCTTTTGGCTGGGGGAGACGTGTGCCGCCCTCATGTAAATGTGTGTCTCTGTTTCTTCAAAAGGCCACTCTGCACATTCACACGGCTCATTTTGCAGCTCTGATATCCTGGAAGAAATCACTTTGGGATGACAGAACAGCAACTTACAGTTTAAACATTTTCAGACTGATTTTGTTGGAGTTAAAGTGTGACTGATCTCCCCCCCCCCTCTGCTGTGAGTGGACGGATGGTAATTGAGGGGCAGGGCTGCTGGTAGTGTGTTATCTCCATGAGGTGCTGAGTGGATGTGGTTAACGGGCAGGAGGAATGCACATGGTGAGAGGAAGCCTCCCGCTCTGGTCAAGCTAAACAATAAAAGGTTTTGTGGTGCCAAGCTTCAATGCCATAAAGCGTCAAAGAGTTTTGAAGTGAAAAGAAGCACCAGCATCCTTTGGATGGCACTCTGCATTATATTGTTTGTTGTTATTCTGCACTTTAAATTCCCTTTTGAAGAATTGAATGAACCTAAAAAAAAAGACCCCTCATAACTTCCACCTAAGCGAAGCTGTCATCAGCACATGTCAATCCAATGGCATCAAGGCATCGACGACCTGAGGCCGCATGAAGCATCCCTTTCAAAGATAAGAGTTCCCTCTGACCTACTTAACCCCAGACAGGAATGTAGCTGTGTGAGCAGAATGTACAGCTTTAAAGGGATTCTGGGGGACGGACGGATCATCTCCATTCACTGCAGCTTTTCCAGACCAGTGGGCAGAGGGTTGAGGATATAGATGTGTGATGGCAGGGACGGTCGCGTCTTTGAGTGGAGCTCCAGAACTCGTTCTATGCTTCATTGCCTGTAGCGGTAATCACAGCCTCAGGTTAGCCAGCAGCTAAATCCTGCTCTAGTGTTGAAGTCATGCTCTGGCACTCACTGAAACCCCTTATAGTCAACGTACTAGTGCAGCAAGTCATTACGTAACATAGCTGCTATTGTTCTGAGATTCTACATTCAATGTATTTAATTGAATTGTTCCTCCTAATCCTAACAAAAGAATGTATTTCAATGTAAATTGTTATACAGCCTCCCACAATGGCATTCCTCCTATAGAGGTCTTCGTTGCAGGTTCTCTGCTTTAGGTGCTCCTGTTCGAAGGCCTATTGGAAAGGCTTTTGAATCAATACAATAATTATCCATAACTATTTAATTCAGTTGACAAGTGATACTGCAGATGAGGCGTTAAACACATTAATAGTTTAATAATGTTAATTGTATGCTCTTGTAAACGGGATACATGTAATTAATGCGGTTTCCTGTCATTTATTATTGCATAACAAAACCATATCCGTTTATTAAAGCATACAACAGACAAAGAAGTAAGTGCCAGAGCAAACTGGATTTTGGCTGCTGTGTCCAGTAAGTGTTAAGGTGTAACCATCGGAGGGACAGCGTCACACCCTTAATTATGATGCATGTAATAAACGGCTTGATGTGAATTCAATGAGGTGTTCCTATCTGACCCTCGCCACACTTCACTCAGCTGTCCTGCCACCAGCCTGCGTTGACTCTGCAGAAAGGCGCTAACACGACAGCAGTTTGGTTGTAGGCTGTCAAATTGGTGGTAAAGTTTACAATGGACTCACACCTCAGGGCCCAGATGGTGAGTGTTGTCCAGAGGAAATGTAAGTTTTGAATGGATCCAAGCTGTGCTCGAGCCTTAAGGGCTCTTAAAGGAGAAGGGGGGGGCTTGTTGATGGAGGAGCTTCCTAAGTGGATCATCACATGCCTATGCACTGAGGTCAGCTGGCACAGCTGGATCCTTCAAGATCCGTGGTCCAGCGCAGGCGAGTTTTATAGGATTAAATTTGAGCTTTTTGAGGACTTGTATCCTTTTTGGGACTTGAAGAATCCCGTCTCGCTGAAACATGTCACTCTTTAATGCCGGTGAAGGGATCTTGTTCCTTTCTGTTTTATATTGTTAAAATGTTGAATCCACAAGCATGTCAACGTTTATCTTACTTTATTTTCTCGCCTTTTCTTAATATTTCGCTATATACCTTTTGGTTGTCTGATATGAGAGTACATTTCTTCCATGCAGAACTTTGCTCTGTCAATCAGGGATTTTTGTAGACTACACAAAGTACATTTAGTTTCACTTTGAATTCCCCTAAAACCTTCCAGCACAACGTTTTGACCTTGACAGTCTATGTGGAATGCAGGTTCAGTTTTTGTATGTTTACTCAGCCTCTGTTGTCCAACGCTGTCTATTTACCAACCTTCAGGCTAATTATTAACACAGCATTAAAAGCTCCTTGAGAGGCCAAAGGCGGGTGTAAGTCAAACCATCTTGTACATATAAAGAGGTGTTTAAATGAGGAAACCCTTAAAGTGACATGAAGTCTTTCCTGTAAAGGATAAGAAATGAACCCAGGCCATCGGCCTCACTGTCTAATCGGCAGTGCTCTGGGTCATGCTGTTTGATAATGGTCTGTGAAGACTCAGGGACTAATCCTCGGAGGCACCCTGTGTGCTCGGTCCTCCTGCCCTCCCGAGGGGCAGCCATTCTCTGTTTCCAGGTGGGGAGGAGTTTTTCCCAAGGGGATCAGTGTAAGACGACCTCCCTGTCTCCCAGCAGCCACCGGGGGAGGAGTTGTGGAGGGGTGTTGAAGATGGAAGTACAGAGTGGATCTTGAGGGGCGGAAGGGCTCTATAGATGTACTGCAAACCACGATGGCCTCTTTATCCTCCGAGGGGAAACAGGGTCACACTGTGCACTTGGCTCTGACAGAGTGAGCAGATTAGCAGTCGCCTCAAGAGCCGGTTTGAAGATGTTGTTGGACATACAAATCAGCCAATTAGCAACAAGGATTGTTCTCCTTGTTACATGAGCAGGGAAAGTTTTCTTTATGGCAAATTCACCCAAAATGGTTATTACCCTTTGCTAGCAGACGTGACTATGTTTTGCATTCTTGTTGAGCTAGATGAATGTATGTTGCAAGAACAGTTATAAATGAACTCTTGAGACATACATTGGTGTAGCACAACCTTGTATCCTCAGGGAGTGGAGTAATGTATGAAGCTGCCGAGACAAGAAACAAGGAACGCTCTTCCCAGATAAATCTGAACACTGAAATGACCAATATTTCACAATGTTCACATCATTGATCATGAAGTTGCAGGTACAACCGAGCGTGGGTTTAGAGGAATAACTCAACATGATTCAAGATGTGAATCATTGTCCGCTGGATTCAAATTCATCTCCTTTCTGATACATGAGTCAGAATGAGTCAAGCAGGAGCGGCTGTGTGAAGTGTTACGAACAGAACAGGCAAAGGCTTGTTTGTTTCAGGGGGATGTTCTGTCCACAGGGCTTTCTGACACTTTTCTATGTCTTAATACTGATGCAACTCTGACTGGCTTTTGTTATCTGCTAAAAGTTTTCCCGTGGCGAGAGAAAGTCTGTTCCGGCTGCTTTAGGATAAGCATTTGCATGCTATACACATATATAGTCTGTGTTGTTCCTGTTTCTTTGCCCCTGATTTGGTTAGAAAACAAAAGGCCTCAAGCCAGACATAGCAGCACAGGAGCAACTTCAGCACAAACTCTGGGTTATTATTTTGTTTTTTGACTCGGGGCCCCAGTTATTCATCTGAAATAGTCATACGGGTGTGTATTTCTCCGAGACAACTTGTCGTGCACACTCGTCATTCGATGAATGTGTTGACACAGGAGTGGCCGGGATTGAAGAAGGTGACCTAGAAATCCTTCTGCAGGACACCTTGGTCTTTCAGGTTAGTTGCTTTAGTGGATGAATCTCAGCAATTCTATGTATGCGAGTATGGATGTTGTGTTACAATATTCTGAGTGTATATATAGTTTTACTGTTTGGAAATATTTAAAACATGTAGTTTAACTTGACATCATTATCAACATCTTTTGTTGGTGCTGAACATTATCCACTGTCCGCTAGCATTTTTAGATCGGCATGTTGCCGACGTGTTATTAACCTTGTTTGTCTCGAGTTTGTTTCTAAGTCAAGTAGACATTGTCTACACAAAGATGTTTTTACTGTCATCCTGTTGTGAGTGCAAAACACAAGTTCTCCAGGTACAGGTACGGGGCAGTTTCGGACTTTAGAGGAAAGAAAGCTATAGCGTGTCCTGGGTAGAATTTGCATAGACGCTGGTTTGCATAAACTGATCATCATCACACAGTGAGAAACAAAACACCGACGTCATAGCTGTATGCCCTCGTGTTCTCAGAGAAGAGGGCAAAGCTCAGCTGCAAAATATGCTGCTGTGGTGTGATCATGTCAGTGGACGCTACGGTCGGGACATACTGTATGTGACTGCGTTTTTAAACAAGTCTGCCATTACTCAAGCATGCTGAGACAGTTCATACGCAAGCCAGAGAGTTTTCTTCATCAAGGAATGCGTTGTGTCCCACACACCGGCAACATTTGACGGACACAGATCAACTCTGTCGCACATGCGTATGTAGTCTTTTAGGAAAAGTTGATAACCAGGTGCCGAGGTGTTCTTCTCAATGCTTTTATTCACCTTCTGAAGCACCTTATTAGGTACTGCATGTCATTCATACAACCATGATGTCAGAGGCGGACACGCTTATGAAGTGTCTGCTTTGTTAGCGGCATGATCAGCTCAGTCTGAAATGGAAACAAGTGTAGACTTTGCATTATTAGTTCTAGACTGATTAGTCATCGAGCCCCTCGGTGAGTGAATGCGCTGTCTGCTTTTTGCCCTAAATCACCTGTCATCACTGACGCCCTTCTCTTTAGCAGTCGTGCCCTCAAACTCACTGGTTTTATAGTCAAGTCAAGGGTCCCGGACTGGTAAGCTCTTTTGTTTGACTCCTTCTGAACATAAACGACCACACTAACATTACATGATTATTTGGTTACGTGTTGCATACGCCAGCGCTGCATTAAAATGAGCTGCTGTTCATGGGATTTGGATCAAAAGAGAAGGAAAAGTCATGCTTGTAGCATCAACGCACCTTTGTCTGCTAACCTTGGCTTAACGGACGGACAACTAGAATTCAAAGAATTACTGAGGGGGTCGGGAGTTTGTTTTTATCTGGAATTCCAGACATTTTTCTCAGCGTCAACATTAGTAATATGTTCACACACACAGACACACCATCACTAATGTAATTGGTTCACAGTCTCGCTGGTGACTTTGTTGAGGCTTTGAAAAACTGCTGAGAGTTATTGAGGCTTAGGTGTTGCCTGAAATGTAGTCCAAATACTGCACTATCTCTGTAGCCTTGACGGGGTTAATGTTTATGTCTGTGAGTTAACAACTGTACTGATGTGGTGCTGAAACAAAGGAGAGTGTTGTGTTTTGTTGAGGTGGTGTACTTTGTGAAATTGTGGTGTGTATATGTGAAATTCTATGGCTTGAGGGTTGAGGGTTGTATTGTGCAACCGTTATGTGTAAATTACAATTCAACATGTCGGTACACTGAGCTGTTGAGAAAGAAGTGGTAGGAATTTGTTTTTTAAACGGATACAAATACGCTGCTTACAAATTCTACATCAAAAAGGTCTAAACTATGTCGATATGAAGCAATCATTCCTTCATGTTGCTTTTATTCTGTCAATTTAATCAAAACCTGAAGCACTGACGGCTCACTTCTACATGCACGTTTTAGCTTTGATCAATGTGCTATATTGTGCTATTTTTTTAATTTTAGACACTATTTTTCACTTGTGTGTTCAGAGCAGAAACCGTTAAGACTAATTTAACACCGATCTCTTAACCCGTCGGGTATCAGTCCGTCCACAGATAAACACAGGGTTATATCTCATGGGCTCCTCTTTGTTTCCTTGAGACGTGAGACTGGACTTGGAGTTAAAGGAGACGAGACGAGTAGCCGGTTTACAGGCCAGTTTTACATCAGCGAAAAGCAAAATCTTCGCCAGGCGATAGATAGCGAGCGGATCTAGGATTGCATTTCATTCAGTGCCTGCCTCGTTGGCTCTCCACGCGGATCATTTAGCTGCGTTTAACCATAGCCTGCTCAAACTTGATAAGTTAATATTCCACTGACTTCAAGAAGTCTTCCAATACAAACATTTTGTCCTGTTGCCTACAGAGCCTATCGAGATTAATTTAATGCTGAAAGACAAATTGTTTAAAGATGTTTAAAAGTGTTTGTGTGCAGATGTTATATTTGACTAGCCAGTTTTGTAGAAAACAGATGGTTGGAACTAGTTTATGCTGCTCACTGCCCCTTGTACGGTGGTTTCTTTTTATAGACATTTCCCTGCACTTATTGCCAAAACATCGTTGGCATTTGGGCTTTAAAGGATTATTTCCAAAGAACCATTTTCCCTAACAATAAAGTGGCTGCTAACAAACGTGGTCTTAAAGCAGCCAGACAACTTACCTTTGCTCAGTCTCAGTTGCTGCTGGGAAAATTGCCTGAACGTGACAATATATTTAATTTATTATGTAGTGTGTATTCATTCTCCTGATGTTAAGCATCAAGGAGATTGCATCAACACTGCAAATGCATCAACACATGCGCAGCCAAAGAATACAAACAAACCGGTCACAGCTGACACACACAAACGCATACCGTATACACATGTACATAGATCATAAAATACAAGATTTGTTGAAACAAATAACTTGAAAAAAGCCTATTCATGCCTTCTTGAAGTTAAAACGTGACTATATATTGTGTATATTTATTACCAGACACTTAACAGTCTTCCCAGCTGACAACAAGGCACACATGGCTACAGATGTTTCAGAGATTAGTGATAAATGTTTGCAGATGCTGAAGAGGTTCTGCTTTTACATTGTCTGTGCAATAATGGTTTCTTTATGAGAAGTATATGAAGAACTTCATCGTCACTGGTGAAGAACAACCACATGGATGCATATTCTTCAGAGTTTTATTTGTCCTGAGCGACAGGCAGAATGGAAACACTTTGCAGTACATCGCGCCGGCCTACCTACGATCAGCGCGTTGAACAGAGCGTTTGCATTCCTTTGCTCGGCCTGTTTCAGTAAAACCAGCAAGTGGTGCTGCTGTTTTCCCAGAAACTTGTCGTATCAGCCACAGATAATGCCCGCCTGTAGAGTCAGTATCTGAAGCTGAGCTGGTGCTGGAGTCAAGTGGGTCCTCAAGTCTTAAGATAAGCCAGCTAGTTTACACGACCACTGTTGGAGATAAAGTTATGAGTCTGAGCAGTTATATAATAACTAGAAGTGAGAGACACATGTTCTTGATTTGTGCTGTTCATCCCCCTCCCTTCAGCTTGGCATTGACGGCAGTCAACAGCTTCATGATACTCTATTTGCTGTGAGGAAGAGGGAGGAGGTTTCACAAGCCATGACAGCAAAGCTCCAAACCGAATGTAAAGACCGAAAGCGGGAAAGGAAGTAGATGCCTCAATGCAATTTGTAGTGGCCTAGTAAGTAATAGCTCACCGCTTCACCCTCTTTACACCATCAACCCTGTGATTTGTCACAGTCCGTAAACAGAGTTTCTTTCGTGGTCAGCTCCTGCTTGCCAGCTCATCTGTTTCTCCCAGTGAGGTTTTGCATGGGAATTATGTTGTTGAGACGACTCGTGTGGATTGTGGAGCAAGTTGTGCAAGGGGGAGGAGACTCTCATGAGCTCAGTACTGATTCATGGAAAGTTTGAGGATGCCAAAAGGTGCGTGCGTCTGAATGAACTGAAAGGCTTTTTGATTCCTCATGTGAAGTCCAACATCCAGCTGCATGTTGCGTTTCTTTTCAAGACTTAATAAATCACTAACTTTGTGCACTTCCCACGTTCTCATGTGAAATACTTGTTTGCTGTACTTCATTCCAGGCAGAGATGTAAAAGGTTGTGTGTTCTCAATAAAACAGAACATTATATGTAAAATAAATCAGTTGAGTATGCTTGTTAATCGTGAATCATTGTGGTTGCAGCCTCTTACAGATTGATGAAATACCTTCAACATCAGGTTTGTATTTTCAGCTGACCACTGATTCACTAATGATGAACATATTAATGTTACAACTAGTCCACTTGTCTGGTGAAAGCGAGTGTATTTCAGGCTACATCTGTAGGCTATCAAAACCAAATTATGCTCTCCGTCCCCACCAGGCAATATCTTTTAATGTTTTGCTTAATGATGGTTTGTGCCTCGTAGATTTCCTTTTATTAGGCTCAAGTCAAATTACGTGACAAAGCTTCATTTCTTCAGCTTGGCAAAATGGTTTTGACCCCATTGCTCTGCACATATTTAAGGAAATGGAGCTCTCTGCACAGTGGCTTTACAGTGCTCCATTCTCACACCCCCATGACTTCATATATTTAGGAAACAGTTGTGAGGAAAATTCCCCATATGTCCAGGAAGGATGTGAAACTGAATATGGATTCCATGTCTCTTATAGTCAAACGCAGTTCAATCAAGACATACAAACAAACCGGCTGGTTCCCTTCCTCAAATTTTTTCTCTCTTCCCATCGGTTCCCCCCCTTTCTGTTTTTCCAAGGTTCAGCCTTCAGCAGTCAGGAGAACAAGAGGAAATGGCTGGGTTTCCATAGAACATGCAGTGTTTGAATTAGGCCATGTCAGTAACGATTTGAGCGAGGTCTTTTACTGTAAACCACTCCTCTGTGTCTCGGTCCGGGACGAAAAACACAGAGCTCTGAGCTGTCTTTTATTGATTTGTAGATGGAGTCTGTTCAATGTCCCAGGAGCTCTGAGGTCCTCAGACGGTGTTTTAATGCAGCCTTGCTGTTATTAATGTACTTGGTAGGACAAGTGATCGCTAAATGTATATTAGTTAGTTCTTCTGGTTTATAACTGCATTATACTACTTAATATTTTAGGGAAACCCTGATAGTAGTAAGTTAAATTAAATTCAGTTTTTTTTTTGTATAGCCCAAAATCACAAATTAGCCTCGGAGGGCTAACATAACATATTATTTTATCATTATTTGAGCACTTTATAGGTTGTGGTTGCATCCTTTACCATTGCCATTTTTAGGTGCCTGGGTACAGGGCAGATGGGATGTACAAAAAAGGAAATATGATTATTAGATTGTTGCAAAAGAGCATTGAATTTCCTTCAATAAAGTATCAAACTGAAATCAAACATATTAGGTTGAAGGTAAATACAGTGATACTAAAGCCAAAATGTGTTTTTTAAATATAAAAACACGTAAACCTTTTTAAGGCTTAGAAAGGTTTTGTAGTTTTCTTTAAGGATGCCAAAGTGACGTGTATATGACCATACTGCCTTTAAATGTTATAGGATGTTATATTTACCTTCCTAAATCCTGACACCTACCCTCTGTCTCTTACCTGTCCCAGAATCTCCTCAGTTGTCCTCGCCCCTCTCCACCAGTGAACATCACCGGGCAAACCATGTCTTGTGTCCAGACTACAGCCGGCTGTGCGTGGAGCTGTTTGACGGAGACGGTGAACGTCCAGTGAGCCTGGTGTCCACCCTGTCCTCCGGTTCATCCCGTGATAGTCGCAGCCTCTTCGGAAGCACCGTAGCCCTTCCTTCCTCCACCACTCCACCCATACAGAGTGAGGAGGACATAGACCTTGAGCTGAGCCCAGCTGAAAGCACCGGAGAGCGGCCAGCGGACCAGAGTCCCACCCTCACATGTTCCAGGGGCCGCTGGCAGGAGCGGCTGGAGCGCAGGGTGATCGGCAACCAGTGGAACAACAACGCCACCTCCAACAGGAAGGCGAGCGGAGAGACACCTCACATCCTCGCCGCGCCTGTCGTCACGCACGCCATGGCGCCCAACCCAAAGCTGACCTATTTGGACCGTGTGGTCATGGAGATCATTGAGACCGAGCGCATGTACGTCAGGGACCTGCGCAGCATCGTGGAGGTGAGCGGATGTCACGGTGATGCTGACTTGACTGAAAGTGAATATTCTGTTTTTGAAAGAACTTTTTACTGTGAGCCAAATCCAGAGAGTAAATCATCACTATTCTGTGTAATTAAAGCACATGTTTGACTTGGATTAACGTGCTGCTATGACTTCATGTCTGCAGCCCTCTTTGGAGGTGATTTACTGAATTTGGCTAGCTAGGAGCCAAAATGGGGGAATTGGACTCAACTGCTGTGGAGAACAAAGACTATCTGCTGCGGTCCAACTTCAGCAGCTGTTTGTGGCCACACACGAGTTAAACATCCAGGAGATTTTTCCCTCCTTTTCATTACAAGGATTCATTGTGAATTCCTGCTTTCTAAACAATATCGGTTAGTTGATAAAAATGCATGCTTCACATCTGGCAATTGTGCGCTTTGTTTACAGATTGTGTTTGTTCATAGAGATGAAGCCTTTCGTAGCAGTTTATGATCTGGTCATAGCGTTGTGTATATAAACTATTCTGTATATTTACAGAGCAGTGAAAGTTTACAGCCGTAGCCTGGGCTGATGGACTCATGGTTCATATCTGGAGTTCAAACACACGGTCAAAACCGGTGACACAGTGCAGGTCTTTCATGACAGAAATCATGGGCTTCATGATGTTAGCCAAAGATACAGCAGAAACCTCGTCTCCGAGATGTGAAGGATGAAAAAAATGGGTCTGGAAGGATTTTACCACTCAGCAGACCACTTACGTCGTATCACGTTTTCTACCTTTTGTAGTCTGGAAACAACTTCCAGACCAAGAGCTCTCTCTCTCTGGCCCTCAATCTTTCTCGGGTCCTGCATAGAAACAGGAGCGCTCTGCTGTCAAACAGTCTCCTCAGAATTTATGGTAATGTCTTTAACACGTGAGGCCTTTCTGAGACCAGCAAGCACGTCTCCTCACCTTGTCTCAGACTGTGCTGGTGTCTGGCGATGGCTGAGGGAGGGAGTGCTGCTCGAGTAAGGACTTGCTCCTGACAAACACTTCTTGGACTTCTAACTATTTCACTTGACAGGAGCAGCGGCCCATCAAGCAGCCGGTCGCACAGCTCCAGACTAGCCGGAGCTCTGAGGCCGTCCCAGCCAACACAAACACCTCCACCGTGGCACCAACTGGAGAAATAACACAGATGAAATGATGATAGGCTTTTCTGTGGTCTGCACTGTGGGAACACTCTGTCCTTTTAAGATTATAGAACGGCTTCCATCAAATTGATTGCATGCAGCTCATTTTCATTTCACACCAGGCTTTGAATCTGACGGACGTGTGAAACTCTGGCCTCGTGTTGTTTCTTCAGCAAACTGATTCAAAAGATTCCTCTTGATATTGACACTGAACTCCCGAGCAGCTGTTGAAGCTATGTCCCCTCTGCCTTTAGATCTTGTCTATCACTCACTCTCGAATGTCACCCTCAACTGTCCATGAGAACAGCTGTTTGACCCAGCTGGTCACATGTCTAGATACACCCCCACACCTGGGCTGGACACACACAGAATAGTGATACTCAACATTGTTGAAACAAGAATGTGGCCATTGATTATGGCGTTGAGAAAGACGTAGTTTAGCATATGACTTACACTATTCTTATGATATGATTGGACCCATATTGGTATGAAAAGGACAATACAGCCCTCAGTCTTTTTTTCAAATCTTTATTTATTGGGTTTTGATTGAACATAAAAATGCACAATCGGAGCATTTATTAAAAGTAACTCTTCCTAGTCTTTGATAAAACACAGCGAGTAGCGACTACATACATGGCACTAAATCTCTCACACTATACTAAAGGTCACGTGTCTGTGGTATTAACACTGGGGCCGAGTTTTCTATAGGAGACTATGAGACGCCCCGCTGACTGCAAGTCAGCATTGCTCTCACTGCGCTGGAATTCTCCATCCATGACCGGCTGCAGTTCATTCAGGACTGCGATGTGATGACTCTACTCTTAATCTGAGCTGCCCGACAGGCCTGCTAAGTGTGTGTGTGTGTGTTGTGTGTTGTGTGTGTGTGTGTGCACCACATTGTCTGGGAGGCTGGGTGTGTGTACAAGCTGTTTACCGGTATGCTCTTTATATAATTGCTGCATATGTGCGAGTTTGTCTCTCGGCATCTCACTCCTCCACTTGTTTGGAGTTGTTTGTTTGCCACTTAAGTGTGTAATTGATCAAGAGGTAGAGTAAAGCATCCAGATGTTGGCATATTTGGCTACTGTGTTTTTAGATATTTGTATCTACTAGTATTCCTGGGGTGCGGGAGGAGTCGGATGTTTGTGGTTTGGGTATCACAGACCCTCTTCACACCAAGTCACACTGACTTCTACTCACTGGAACGAACCCTTGGGAGGTTTCTTTAAAGATCAGTTGTTTGTGAATTACTGTGGTTCTGCTTTTTAAAAACAGAAAAGCCTTAACATCTTCTAGATGGTATGTCAAACACTGTTGCCCAACAACATCTGCAGCAATCAGCTGGTCAAACCCAATGTCATATAAAAACTTCTTAGAGGATATAACAGGAACATATAATTCCCTACATTTCTGCTCCCTCTATTGGGAAGAATTTGAAAATGCCTGTATGACGCGTGACTTGAAATGTCACCAAATACTGACCTTTTCCATAACATTCCATCTTTTATGTATAACTCTGTCTCCATTGATTTTTCCAGGACTACTTGGCTCACATTATCGATATGAGCAACCTTCCCATACAGCCAGAGCAAGTGTGCGCTCTGTTTGGAAATATAGAGGACATCTACGAGTTCAACAGGTAAGCCTCAAACGTATAATTGTTTTACGCTTCGGTATATCTCAGTAAAAATGATAACAATGCAAGGTGCAGGAACATCTTTGAAAAGACACTTTATTTGCATTTATACCACAAAAGACTAGTAAGTAGTGAAATCACTACATTTGTGTTCACTTTCTTTAATTTGGAAGAGTTTTTTTTATACTTTCATATGTATGTAAAAGTATATTCTACTGAAAGATAGTGGAAGAACGTTAAGAATGCATGCTTTTGTTTCTCTCGCCGTTCACATTTCTTTCCCCAACACAAAACGGATGCAAGAGAAACAAAGGAGGGACGCACTGACTCTACACTAAACACACTTTTGCAAATATCACACCGCCAGGGAATTGGTGGTGCTGCGAGCTTCACATTAATGTCAGCGAGTGCTCATTACTGACCACACTGCTTGCCAAAACACACATTAACATTCCTCACTCTTCTCACATCGAGGAGCCTCCCCTGGTAAGGCCAAGGCTATTGTACAGCTCCGGCAAAAATGAGGATGATTTGATTCGTATTACTCTTTAATGAAATTCTAACCAGCTGTACAAGACAGATTCTGACTTCAGATCCAAAGATGTGTTGCGCTCTTCTTGGGATAAGGCTTTTCTTCTTGTCACATTGCAGGTCAACAGTATATGCCACACATATCAAGTTGTTCTCGTCATGAATCGGTCATAAACATTGGGTTTCGGGGAGGTGCCTGTTCAAATATTGAAGGTTTTAAGTGTATAAGGGCTTCAAACAGTATGATGGAAGTATATGATGTACTACAATGTATTACCATGTTCAGCCATGTCTCATAAATTGTTGCAGCAATCTTGAATAGGATAAATACCATTTGTTCGAGAATAATCCAAAATACCACAACAAGACCTTGAGGAACACGATAGAAAAATCTATGCTGCAATTTGTCCTCAACTTTTGACATTTGGAGCTCGGATGGTGAGTTCTTAATTTGTGAAACCTACTCAGAAAACCTTTTATTGTCAATACAAGGAAAACCATGCATCCTCTGAATCCCCTCTCTCTCTAGTTTGTGGTTGTAAAGTTTCACGAGGCTGTGATCATCCTTGAGGTCACAGCACGTCATTTTATAAAGTGAAGTCAAGTTTCAGAAGTAGGTTTCACAATATGAATAATAGTAACTAACCTCATCACATATGAATACAATCGGGCTCATTAGATCCAAAAGTCTCAGCTTTCTACACCTATCCGATTTATGCACTTCCAAGAGGAACCCAGTTTGCAGAAATCTTGTTTAGAATAACATGGTTTTCCGGCCCAAACTGCATGGGATCAGTATAAAGCGGGCAGTCTGTAGCGGGGAGGCTCGTGTGTAGCCCTCCAACTCGTTTGCATTCACATGTTTTCAGGTGAGAGGTCAAGGGACTCCTGTGAATATGGCCACGCCAGAGTTACCCCTGCCAAAACTTGACATAACTTTGGAGCGTTATTTAGCCGCTTTCTTGACAAGTTAGCACGCCGTGGTTTGTACCAGCGGGTTCCTTTTAGCGGTTGTGGTGATAAAGTCTCTTATCACAGCGCTGTGGAGGAATTCTTCTATCAGCAGCCGACAAACAGGTGCTGCATGTTTACTTAATTTTAACCAACAGAGTCGTAACAATTCACTGCAGGTTGCCTCTGGGAAACCAGATGTCGTTGCTGGAAAGACATGTATTCTTCTACAGTCCCTCTTTGAGGAAATGAAAAAATATATTAAGTTGATGTTTTATTCGCCATGATGCAGAGCTCACATACAGACAAGGGCAAACCATCGGCGATACATACTTTACTGTACAGTATGTATAGTAAATGTCTTGATAGTGGTGACTTACGTTGCTGTTCTTGGGGTGTCATTAACATTAACTGATGTACAGCCTTTATTATATCGAGCGATTTGTATTCTTTCTAACACTGAACCCTCTTCCATCCTTAAATATTGACAAAGTAATGACGTGGTAGGAATAAATATTGATGATATGTTCAAAAGAAATCTCAACACCAAGATGTTGTCATGGTACCATGACAATGTTGACCTGTTTGCTTGTCGTCAGTTTCGCCACATTGTCTTTGATCTAAGTTATGGAGTGCTGCGTGAAGGATCGTGTGTGACTGTCATCATTTATTGTGTTATGTTGACAGAGCAGCTTTCGTGCAGAGCACTTGTGATGTTTAGGTTGTTTGTGCGGTTGTATTTTTCCACCGTGGCCCTCTGCCTTCATGGTTTTGCTCCTTTACTGATGCTGAGGGCCCACCATGTGAGGCATCACAATACCTCACAACTCCCATGTTTTGGTTTCCCAAGCTCTAAATGAAGCTTGTTTTTGACGGACTGTGGGCAAGTCAAGGATGTCACGCTCAATCTGAGCGGGCAACAAAGTTCATGTTTAACAGCGTATGCCGCCATCTAGTGGAGATCTTTCATAACTGTAAAATTATTTCTATGGGTTTACTTTGCCAATCGTCATCTCTCCTTCCTTCGGGGTTATTCTGTTTTTTTTTTGGTTTATTTTCCTTCCTCACCAAACAAATTGCTAAGAAAGTCCATCAACACTCAACGTTGTCCCTCTGTCGTGTTTCAGTGAACTGCTGCAGTCCTTAGACATGTGTGAGAGTGACCCTGTGGCCATCGCTCGATGCTTTGTCGATAAGGTGAGAGGAACCATCTTGCTCGTGTTGATTTACAGCGACATCAGTTTCTCACAAAAATAATAAAATGTTTGTCTGACTTTTGTTTCCTCAGAGTGAATACTTTGAAATATACACTCAGTATTGCACCAACTATCCCAAGTAAGTAGCGGAAACATACTAGTTTTAATTCCATCTTTGCTGTGGTATTTTCTCTGGAAGACGAATTTGACCTGATGGTTATGATTCTCTTCTGTCCTCCAGCTCTGTGGCAGCACTGACCGACTGCATGAGGAGTACAACTTTGGCCACGTTCTTTAGGGATCGGCAGGCTGCTCTGAAGCGCTCCCTCCCTCTGGGTTCTTATCTGCTAAAGCCGGTCCAGAGGATCCTGAAGTATCACCTGTTGCTTCAGGTACTGAATGTTCGCTGCAGTCATTTTGTTTCAACACAACTTTTCCTTTAAATTGCATCTTGTAGATTTTTGTGGTTCTGTTTTTAACTATATTTACAAATAGATCGTCATTTTATAACTCATTTTTATTACACAGTATGTTTCCTGTGACTGGTAAACATTTTCAACCGAAGAGTGTATAATTATAAAGAGCTTTGAGACTAAATTATATTTGGTGTTTTATAAGAAAAAAGCAACATTTAAATCTAAAAAAGATTGATTTGAACATGCATCTTTCCTTGGTTAGGGAAGGATCTAAGTAGCTCTGACCGTGTCAGAAACTGTAACTGTCCCTACTCTCTTGTAAAGGAAATTGCAAAGCACTTTGACTCGGACGAGGAGGGCTATGAGGTCATTCAAGAGGCCATAGACACCATGACCGGCGTGGCCTGGTACATCAACGATATGAAGAGGAAGCACGAACATGCTGTCAGAGTGCAGGTCAGAACGAAACACCACGCATGTCGAAACCCCTCTGAAAAGGCGTATTTATGTCTTTGAGTCAAACATGTACTCAGTCAAGGTCAATTTGCAAGATTAGCAGTTGTTTACACCCTGACTTTCTGTTTTTCTCATGTACCTCTACTGTCCAAAAACTCTTTTGATGGCCAAAGGGCCCAAATTAATTGCATTGATTTATTCCCCATGTTTGCTTCTATCTCTTTCATATTTTATATCTCCCAAGTATTTCCAAGCAGATATTTTCCAAAGCAAGTCCATGAATCACCACGATATGGTATTGACCTATAGTCTAGTGCTGAAGTGAGAGCTACAGCTTTTAAAGGATTTACTTACTTTGAATCCTTGACTGATTGGCCAGATTCTCTTCCTGGTGTTCATGAGGATTACAAATGAGCTCTGGCATATGGCTGACCTTTATTTTCTTTCATGCTAGAGGAACATGACTGTGTGTGACTGTGTGTGTGTGTGTGTGTGTGTTTCATGGGCATCTCCAGGAGATACAGTCTCTTCTCATCAACTGGAAGGGTCTTGACCTGACCACATATGGAGAGCTGGTGCTGGAGGGCACCTTTCATGTCCTGCGGGCGAAGAACACCCGTACACTCTTCCTCTTCGAAAAGATGCTTCTCATTACCAAGAAAAGAGGGGACCACTACGTCTACAAGCTCCACATCTCAGTATGGTTTCTTTATGGCTTCATTTTTTCATTGATTAGTGATTTGATAGCTAAAGAAAATGGAGACGAGTTGGATGATGCTGGTGCACAACAGAAAGACCAGATTTTCAGTTAAAGGACCTACGATTTATATCATTAAACATCTATTTTTATGGATTAGTAAATTGGATTACGCCTCTTGTACATCACTACATTCATTGTTGTTGCAGTGCTCCACCCTAATGCTACTTGACAGTGCCAAGGATCCCCTGCTCTTCAGTGTCATCCATTTTAAGCATCCCAAGCAACCCCATACAGTGCAGGTAAATGGAAACTGGGAACACCAGTTGTGCTGCAGTGATGTCAACCCTTTGTCCTTCTGCTGCACAATTATAGACAACACAATATTGCATCAATTGTGCAGCCATATCCCGCAATGGCTGATGTGTGTTTTTTTTATTGTTTCCCTTGTCCTAATTTAATAATAATGATCCTTTTTGTATTAACCAAACCTCGTTAATGCCAGTGGTTCACACTGTAGTCTGTCTTTATTCTGAATGCAGGCGTGCATCTATCTGGTGCATCTTTATTACTCTCAATGACTCTTTTCTAAATGACTCTAAGTGCTTTTTGTTTCAGGCCAAGTCGGTAGAGGAGAAGCGTCTATGGGCCCATCACATTAAGAGGCTCATTCTTGAGAACCACAACACCATCGTCCCACAGAAGGTAAACAACGTCGCACCGCAGAGAGGACTTTTCTGTTTTTGTATTCTGCTATTAAAGAATAGCCTCATATCTAATCACAATCATATGTTTTTCGTCAAAGGCAAAAGAAGCCATCCTGGACAATTCTATCTGTAAGTGTTACAAATACAGGTACAAGGTCATGCAAGGCCAATTGAACTGTTTCCATATCAACCAAAGATGCTTCTAACAAAAGAGGAGGGTGGTTCGTTTTGCTGTTGAAATAACTAGTAGCCCAAAACCCAGAACAGTGCTTTTGAAATTGCGATTGAGTGTAACGAGGTATCCTGTTGCTCAGACCCAGGGAAGTACCACTACAGTCCCGAGAGGCTGAAGAAAGCAGAGACCTGCCAAGCTGATGACTTCCATCTTGGAGGGTGGAATGGGAGACGGAGATCAGGTTAAAAAAAACTACTCAGTCTATCTGTCTGTGTCTTTTTATCATGTCATATTTAAATAGTATAATAGGATAGTATTGCTGAAGATTAATTGTCACTTCAACCTTTTTTTCTTTTTAGAGCCTGCAAAACAAATCATAAGGAGCACAAGAGGTTGGTCCACCTCGATGGGTTATTTCTTTATGGTCACTGAATGTTCAGTAAGGTTTTGGCAGCCTTAAGGTCGTAGACGGTGTCCAGCAGCCCTGCACACCGCTCACAGAGAGGAGCAGCCCACATCTCTGTTGCACTGCTGCTTTGTTCTCCCTCAAAGACATCCGCAAAACAGATCAAAAGACCCACTCCACGCCTCACTCATAATGAGGTTAATTATATGCCACATCGGTGTAAGGCTTTGTCATACACAAGCTTTTTTTTCAACAGTCAAACTCAGCCTTGTCTTTGGATCCCATCTCCCTTCTCTCGTCTATTCTAATTGTCCGTTATGAAAGAGAAACCTCTGAATTTGTGTCCCCGGTTCTCTTTGCTCGCAGTCCAGATACATTTTCCTGAAGCAATGTAATGAAGAAGCAATTTTCATGTCAACCACTGCATCTCAGTGAGGGAGTAGGTCATCACATCCTGGCTAATTGCATCATGTCCTGCTTCAGCCTCTGGGAGGAATATGTTTCTGATTGGTATTTATCTAATCAGGCCTCCCTTTAGTCTGGGCCAGACTAACTGCTGCCTCGCTCGATCCATGCGTGTGTAGGCAGAGCTTGTGTCCTGACCGTTATTGTACACGTGCATGTATTGTACACATTTAATAACATTTGACTTGTGGCATGCTCTTTTCGTAGATGTTGACATTCTCTTTTGTTTGTGTCTCTTCTCTGTCTTTGTTCCCCTGCAGCTGTTTTGAAGGTAAGTGCTGAAATTCAAATGTGGTCTCTTTTTTTTTTATTAAACTTTGATAAGCTTTTTCACTCTGTTGTATGAAAGCAGTTTTTAGGTCAGTGTGTTGTGGTGAGATATGGTTTATCCAGTTTGGACTCAGCAGTTCAAACTTTCTATTCTAATTGCAAAAGAACTCAAACCAAAAATGAGAAAGTAGGAACCTTATCTTCCCAGAACATACTTTGACTTACCTCGTAAGAATCACATCTCACCTAAAGCTGAAGCGGCTTTAGTGATGATGCCGTCCCATTTCCAGCCTTGCAGTCACATCATGGCTCTCGCACTGGCCTTGCAATAACAAACCACATGTCTATGACTTCACGCTACAGCACGCAGACAGTGAGGGTGCACTGCTGGGGGAGAGGGGCTCCCTTCAGCCGGCCACTAGCGTCAGTACGCTGGCCTCCTGCCTAAGTGAGTCCCAGGCTGAGAGGCCATGTGTGGAGGATCTAATGCCCAGAACGAAGTCTCTGGAGCAGCTAAGTCCTACTGACAGGGACCCCAAACTGGACTCTCCACCCAGTGAGGGGGTGCTGGAGCCGGAGAAGGCAGAGGAGGCGAAGGAAGAGGAGGAGGGGGAGAGTTACAAGGAAGATATACTGATGGGAGACGACCAGGTAGCCGACTTTGCCAGCTCAATGCTGGCAGCCATCTCCTGCTGGCACTATAGAGCCAGGGCTTTGCTTTCTACTCGCTTCACAACGGTGAGGGTTTCTGCCACCCACGGGTTTCCTATTTCCCGCTCCATTCCACTGGCTTACCAATACTCTCCATCACTCTTTCTCCCACGCTGGCTCTCGCCCCTCTCCTTGTTTTATTCTTCATAAATAGAACAAACTAACACCTGCTACCATTTGCACTGTGCACATTGAATGCCTCAGGTTGGATTCCTTCTATTGAAGTGCATGGACTGAAGTTCTCCTCCTAGAACGTATGGGCGAAAGTCAAACCGGGTGCATGTCTTTTGCTTTTATTGTTCTGCTTTGGAGTTGGACGTCATCATCCTGTGCATGCACCGTTCTCCTATTTTATGTTTTCCTCATTGTTGTAGTTACAGTGTGCAATGTTTCATGATTGTGTTTATTTTGGGATGTGATTGATGCTGACGATTCTTCTGTTGCAACGATGGCTGAATTTGCATTAGAACCAACTCGACTTCAAAGGTTAACGTAGCCGTCTAATTAACGGATCATTACAATTGCAAAAGCTTTGCACTTTGATAATCATATTTCCCCTCTGAATATTCAAGTCTTTGTTAACGTTAATTGTTATAACAGTATTGTTTCTGAATATTAATTAATAATCAAATAATAACAATAAAGACGTTTATCATAACCATTCTAGTGGATTTTTCAAAGCTGACCTTACGACACATTAAGTCTCTTGGAAATGGTTGCCCACTGTGACAGAGTCTTCTGCTGCATGCTGCCTCACAGTGGGACCTCCAGGATGAATTAGAATACACACTCTCTTTAATGCCCTGCTTCGCTCTTCCAGGATGATCCGATCGGAGATACAGCTGAATTGAAAACTACACCAACAGAGGAGGTGAAAGCTCACAGGCAGGAGGACAAACATGTGGCTGTGAAAGAAACTGCTGCCACACAGGTACTTAATAAAGCATTGTGTAGATTTATACACCCATCCATTCATTTTCACACATGTCTCCTTGGCTCCTTCTGACATTTATTCACTGTGTTAGAGAATACCCTTCTATCCTCATGCACTTAGCATCGCGCGGTTTGTTTTTAAGCATATTTTCTAGCCATTGTATACTTTGAATGACACACTTTCTGTCTATTTGCTGTTGTTATAGTGTATTGATGAATAAGAGGAGGCTTATTCAATATATTTCAGTTTTAAGTGCCCTTTGCTATGAGCACAGCATTTCTCTCGGTGTAGTGCCCAATGTTTATATGTAGTCCCGGAAATGAAAAGGCCACACACACACACACACACACACACACACACACAATGCTGTGGTCTGTGGTCCGCAGTCCCACTGAGAAAAGCGACGTTGTATTTTGGAGCAGTTTTTACTTGCTGTCCTGCATCTGAGCTGAATGTAGGTTGCTTGTCTTCGTATCCTTATCTCCACCACACAGCTCCAAGCTACACTTTTTGCAATTGCCAGCACTCAAAAAAAGGCAAGCAACACCTGAAAACAAATTTAGGTTAATGTCTGACGAGGGTGACATCAGAGCTATGAACCGAGTCACAGACATCGCAATGCTCACAGTTTAACTCACGAAGGGTAACAGAAATAGGACAACAAGGAGACAATCGCAATTAAGCAGCAAATACAATTACAATGTCGCCTTCATTTTGTACCAGTTTCATTCATACATACATATATGCATTGAATCGGTCACTGTAATAAAGCTCAAGTGGGCCTCATAAGGAATAAGACATGCATAATAAATTGTGGGTGCTTTATATTAAACTGCCCTGGTCCATTACATTAATGAGTAACGGAGAGTGCCGGCCATTGTAATGTCTTTTTTACTCATGACGTCCCACTTTGCAAACACTCCTATCATGTTTCAGGTGAGTGTGGAGGAGCTGTGTCCTCTAGACTGTGTCCCTCAAGCAAGACAGAGCCATCAGCTGCAAGCGCATCACTCCCAATGCCCCGAGTCGCCCGTCTACCCTTTGCAACAAGGAGCCGACACGCCAGAACCTCAGGATAACTCAAGAGAAACTGCGGAGGAAGAAGAAGGGGAGAGCGATTCCTCTGTTCTCCAAGTGGGGGAGACGAGTGGACTGACAAACGGAGAGCTCTCAGAAGAAGACGAAGAGGCGCTTTCAGACGATAAAAGCATCCTACCTTCCTCCGTGTTGGACCAGGCAAGTGTGATAGCTGAGCGCTTCATCAGCAGCCTTTCGAGACGGAGCAGTCTGGTCTCAGAGGACTTGGGGTCCCTCGCGTGCCCCTCACCCTCAATAGATTATGACGTCTTCAAAAGCCCTTCAGCTTGCATGGATTTAGAGCAACAGACTCAAATGCTGGCCAGCGCTTCCCCAGAGCCACAGTCGATCTCCGAGGCTGATCTGTCAACGCCTGCACCCGATCCCGCACTGAACGCCCTCGTTGAAGAGGAACACATGTCCACTCTTTCTAAACAAGATCTCCTCCTCATCCGCAAGATCAGAAGATACTACGAGCATGCTGAGGACCAAGATGCTAACTTTAGCATCAAGCGCCGTGAGAGTCTCTCCTACATCCCAGCAGGTCTGGTCCGGCACCTGAGCCGACAGCTAAACAGTATTCCTCAGGACCAGGCCGTCCCAGTGCATAGGAAAGGCCTCTCTCGCAACCGCCCCACTTCCTGGTCAGTATTTGACCTTCCTGGCTTGGAAAAAAGTCGAAACACTGTCTCTCATCAGAAGACTGAACCACAGAGACCAGTGGCAGCTAAGGCTAGATCCCAGAGCATCACAGATGCCTCTACCACAGAGGAAGAGTTCAGAAGCTCATCGGATATGCTCAAGGTTTGGAAAGACATGGAAATGGAGGAGGACAGCCAGCAAGTCCTGCAAATAAAAGAGGATAAAGTGAACCACTCAAGATTAGAAACAGCATGGGATGTCAGCTCAGACACCTCAGATGTTATAACCAGTGAGCAACCACCTCCTATTTTAGAAGAGTCTGAACAAGGCAGTGCCTCAAATGACTCCTCCATCTCATCGCCCACCACTACTTTTCCGGCAGTAGAGGGGGGATCCTGTCAGGACTCTACGTCTCGAGACAAGAGCCGCGTCAGCCATGGCCAACTACCCAAGCTAATTAGCTTCCGAACAAGCTTGGATGAGGACCAGATCCTACAAGACATGGGCAAGATGAAGAACAAGGTGTTCCAGCTGGCACGTCAGTACAGTCAGCGCATCAAAAGCAACAGGCCAATCGTCTGGCCGAGGAACCGAGAACGAGCAACTCAACAGGGCTTCAAGAGTTTGCCTGCTGTCCGTGAGGAGAAGATGCAATTGAGTAAAAAGGGTAAATAGGATGCAGTAACTTTCCTCTTAGGCTCATCTGTGGAGAAAACTGAAAAGCATTTGATGTCTGTTTTGTTTTGTATGTGTGCAGGTAGACCCAACCTGAGGTTGCCCTTGAACACTTGCGATCAGTCAGTCATCCATGAAGAGGTTTCTCCGAGCCCGGTCCAGACCCCCAGCTCTGGACCCAGCTCCCAGAGCACAGTTGCCAGCCCACAAAGCCCAGCGTCGGAGACGATGACCTTCCACTGGCCTGACGTACAGGAGCTGCGCACCAAATACACAGACACTCCCCGCTCTTCAAAAGCAACCCGTGGCTGCACCGTCCAAAACGGGACGCCGGAGTGCAGTACAAACGGGTGCAATGGGTGCTCTCACAAGTACAATAGCTCCTCTGACCTTCGCAACGCTCTGACAGACAGTCCAAGGACAGAAACAGGATCCACAGAGAGGTGTCATTTGGTAGAGGACTGGGCCCAGCCCCTGCTGTGCAGGTGGAGCTCCCTGGACCACATGCTTGGGTCTCTTCCCCTCCATGAAGTACAGAACCTTCAGGAACCTGTGCGGACCTGCTTCCCGACAAGGCAGCTGTCTTTGAAAACAAGAGAAACTGGCAAAGACAGGGACAATGTTCTCCAGGAGGACCTAGACTGTACCACAAAGTCCGCTGCCCCATGTTCAGGGAAAATGACAGAAAGTAATCTCGTGAAAAGCTTACGAGAGAAGTTCCAGAGCTTAACCACGAGCTCATGAACATGTGAATTATGTAATGTTTTTATCAGGGACTATCACATGCAAACCAGTTTTGTGATGCTTCTCAATGTTTTAATTGCTCTTCAAAAGAATGCAACTTGTTGTCTGCACATTGTTTTCAGTATGGGGCACAAACAAGGTGATGATTTCTGCAGCAGTGAAACATAAAGGGATATTATTGGTCATTGCCATGATAAGAAAGCAGATTGTCTTTTAAAAAGGTGCATTGCAATATTTGTACATTAGTATTCGTCTGCACTGTACAATACACGTTTTTGTAAAGACCTGTATGTAATTGAGGATTAAGTTGTACTTTATAATTATTTGCATCATCCAACCACGGTGATTCTTGCTATAACTATAACTATTATCATTTCACTACGTAACCTGTCATCTGGAGTTCCAGGGGAAAGCAAAAAGGAGCTCAAGTGCATGTTGTTGGCGAGAGACCTTTGTTGTTGGTAAGGTCTCTAACCGCACACCAAAGACTATTTTTTTTTACATTTATTGACTTTCATGCGATCACAGCAGTAATTTGCTTACACGTTTACTGTAGCTGCTTCTAAACATGTTTCACAAACTATCACTGGAGCTTTATTTTTCTCAATAAGCTGTATATTGTCTTTAATATTATTTATGAAACTGCATATTTGGGAGAGTTTGGCCTCGTGTAAATACTGACCCGTAGCAGCCCTTTTTACTTTTCCATTCCAGAACATACTATTTCATACTTGAAGTTTTCCCATATTTTCAATAAAAACAGAAATGGTAAATGTTCTAATAGGTCGCCTCTTTACGCTGTCACGCATCTCCAATACATCTCATAGTTAAATCTACAACGTCCATGACCCACGGGTTAAATGGATTGAATAATGCTTCCATAAGACTGCAGTCTTTCTGTTTTTAGAATATGAAAGTTAAGGCTATTGTGAATCAAGCAGCTCCACTAAACTGCTTCTTTAGTCATGTGATTAAAAATATGATTGATGTAATCAACGGCTGGAGACCGTGGGTCCTCAAAAACCTATTGTCTTATGAGCTGTAATTGTTTGTATTCCTAACTTCATGGGAATCGCATGTTTCAGGAGGCACACTGGTATATATTAAGTAGCTTAGTATGAAATATGTCCTTCTGTATTTCTTCTTTATCTTACACACCACAGCTTATGGCAGAATGAGGGGTTGCGACTTAACTTCTTTATTTTTAAATCTACAGAATTGAGCTCTATGACTGCAAACAAACCAAGTGGAAGTAAAGTCAGTGTCCACACACGACAAGGGTTGACATGTTTGATTACTAATCATTGAGGTGAGATGTAATCAGTCCACTTGACCTTTACGTGCTATCGGAATCAGTCAGCTCGCAGAAGTGTTTCATTAAGTATGAAGTGGACCCTTTTGCATGAGTCTTTAGTAATTTATGATGTTATAATCCGTCTCTTTTTTTAATTGACTGCTCGGCCTTTGAGCCTAATGTTAGTGAGCGCCCTGCGGAGCCAGCGCGCTGTTTCCCTCTCAAAGGATTCATCTTTGCGTCAAAAGCTGCGTCAAGTCAGCCATGAATAGAGAGACGTCCACCGGAAATCAGCGGGGCAGTCCTTCAACATAAAGGCGCAAATACTCCTCAGTACTCCCTGTCAACCTATTCTCATCGACTAGTGGTTTTATTTTGAAACACTGACCAGAACATGCAGCTGTCTGTGTGACTAGTAACTTGACACCAGTCCGATATACCGAGCAGCGGCGTGTAGTCCAAGACGCACTTGGAGACGCAGAAGCCAGCGACACCAGATTTACTCCAGAACAAAATATATAACCCTTGTTTTGTTCTTCCTGGACTGGCACACACACATATATATAACTGTTTAAATACAAATTTGTTTTGTCTATGAAGAATGGGCTGCGCATTATCAGGTCTGGCAGCCAAAGCAGAGTTTGGAGAGAAGACAGAGGAGGAGGATGCTGCTGATGCTGCTGCTGCTGCTGCTGCTGCTGCGTGTCCCAGCGAGGATCAGATTCAGATGATCAAGGATTCATGGAAAGTTATCCAGGACGATATTGCAAAAGTTGGGATTATTATGTTCGTCAGGTAAAACACTTAAGCCTCTTCTGTACTTTTGCACTAATGTTTGCATGTCAATAAGTCAAAATTAATGAGATCATTTGTATATTTGTCTGATTAGAACAGCCGGCTCGATAATGTAAAGCTAAAGAATCAGGAATAGCGTCACCATCAAGTCAAACTGAGTAGCTTTTGAGTATACTTTTGTTGATCATTTGAATTTGATGAATGTAATAATTGAGGATGTTGCATTAATAAGACACGCAACAAGTCCAACAACAATTGTCATCTTCCATTTCTTGTCTAAAAGGCTCTTACTCCTGATCATCGCAATGCACAGCAGAGGAGAAACTCTGCTATCAGTTTGACCTTTTCAGACAGCTTTGATTCTCTGTGTTCTGGCTCGCTGAGTGAAAGGTGCTTAGAAGATCTTCTGTCCTGCATTGATGATGACATGATGCGTGACCTTTTCAAGATGGAAAGTGTACATCAAGCTCCCCTCCACCTCCAACACATCCCTCTTTTTTTCCCCTCTGACCCACAGCTTTACATTTAGTGCTCAGATCACCCCTCCTCCCCTCTTATCACTTCATATCATGTCTTAACAGCATTACATAATGATACACAGCCACGGGCCAGCCCGAGTGCTATACAATTAAAGGCTGGAGCCATCAGGAAAATGCATTTAATCAATTAGGATGACGACCTGCGTCCGGTGAAACTTCTCTGACCTATGACAAATGAAAGTGAATGAAGAGTGGCGGACATTCAGGCTGCAGCCTTTACAGTGAAGAGACGACGGGGCGCATGGCTTGAAGCCCAACTCATGCCCTGTGTCCCCTGGCTGACCTTAACAGTTGATGAGACTGACCTTAGGGTGTTAGCCTGGAAATGCGTGCGCCACTTGTGGGTCAGGGCCAGCTGAGGGCGACTGAACAGTAGTTACAGCAAAACAGCAAATAAAAGAATTATCCATTTTTCATTGTATTCTCGCTCTTAATTAAGAGACTTGTTTCTTCGGCGGGGGATGCTACTCAAATTTAAACTAAACAAGATACTCTTAAAACATACGTGGGACCAATTCATCAGTGGCGAAATAGTTTCAACAACCTCTGAACAGCGCCAATTAAAATTCCACTTGAGTTGTAGTGCTGCATTGTCTGATGAATGTATACATGTGCGCCACAAGAGAGCATACAATGCTGTCTAAACAGTGGAAATAAAGCTTGTGAGCAGGAGGTATGCATTGTGAGAAAGCACATTTTCAAGCCACTGGAGTGCAAACATTGCAGCGTTACACAATGAGTTGATCATTGAATCAAGCCTGCACACTCAATACTTTCAAATTAATAGAGCACGAATATTTCTGATTTAAAGTAACTACGAGAACAGACTTTTCATTTTGTAATTGTCTGCAATACTAGTTATAACATAGTTAGATTATACTTTGAAAGGATTAAGCCAAACTATGGATTTGCAGAAATAGAAAATGATGTACTAGTAGACATGGAAACACACATTTCTTAGTCAGGTCATTCAAACACATCCAGAGGCCTGTATAGTAGACACTCACCAACATTTTGTTGTGTCCATATTGTGTCTTTCTGTGGTATTATCTGCTAGTCAGAGGGGGCAGAGCTGCTCATATTGTGCACCATCACATTTCTCCCACCTCCATCCACCAGTCTGGAAGCACAGGTTTTAGACATCTGCATTTATTCATGAGGACTCTGTTCTGTATGTCAGGTTTAGAAATATGTTTTCTTCTCTCACTAGCAGCGCTGGAGACCATAAAAAAAAGAGATTAAAATAGAATACGCTTCAGTTTGACCTGCCACACCCACAAGTGCTCATTTTTTCTGCCATAATTATCTTTTTTTTCCTTTCCTTCCCATTTCATAAAACCAGAGTTAGCATAAGCCTTGCATCCCATTGGGAGCGCAACAAAACTCCCATCCAGCTGTGTATTCCAGCTGTGTGTTCTGGTGGCACATGCACAGGTACCTCAGCTGGAGGGCTCTCTGATTGGATGGCAGGAAGCATAAACTCTCTGGTCAAGGGAATTGGCAGAGGTTTTCTAAAGAAAAGCAAAGCTCTATCAAGATCAGTGGCTCCTGGGTGAAACTGAGGGTACGGGTCTGGCTAAGAATCTCACTGATCCACCGTGGTTAGTGATTGCAGCTGTTGGGTGTAAAAACAAAACACAAAAAGTGGACAATGATGATGAAAAGTAACACAGTAGGATCAGAAAGTCACAATTGGATCTTTATTCAAAGTGAGAGAATGGCTGAAGGAGGAGTCGGATGCCTCCAAACGAAAGTTGATGAGCTGAAAATCGCAACTTCACCCTCAGCACTGTGACTAGAGGGTTACAGTTGTGCGACTTTTGGGATTATGTCATGTTAGTTAGGACACTCGGGGGGAGGTTTGTTTTGGACTGGGAATTAATGAGCCGTGCACTGTTGTTCTCTTGGTAACAGGTTGTTTGAGACCCATCCTGAATGCAAGGATGTCTTCTTCCTCTTCCGAGACGTGGAGGATCTGGAGAGGTTGCGGACCAGCCGGGAGCTCAGGGCACACGGCCTACGGTCAGCCTGCACTTAACAGAGTGACACATCAGCATCATCCAGATCAGAACAAACCAGCCAAAAGATAGCGTAGCAGAGAGTTGCACGCACACTGGGCAGGAGAGCAGACTGATACGCAGCACCCTCTTGTCTTACAGTAAAAGATCAAAGTCCGCCATTCATTTATGGGCTTGTGTCCGGGTGATAAACATCACAGCTGTTGTATAAAATAGGACATGGCATTATTGTACATTTTCTTGGTGTCAGCAAATTAAAAAAAAAGCAGAATATCACACAACTCGTCTGTTTTAACAATACATGATTAAAAAAAGCATGTTGCACACAGAGCAGTGTGACACATATCACACGGTAAGTGACAGGGCGAAATGCCAGGTAGATGTATCATTAAAACGTTGCTGCCACTCTGCTGCAGACAGAGCGTGTAGTATTATTACAGCCACTTGTCTGGTGGTTCCAACGAGCATCAGGCCTCTGTGTGTTGTGGCCAAAGCAGCCAATTATTGCATGAGGACCTGAAGGTACAGAAGCGAACATGGCATTGCAGGAGCGGCGCGTAGACAAAATGTGTTTCGCATCCCAGAATGAACAGGCTGCTCTCTAATTCAGTGATAAGGCCAAAAGGCCCTTCATCCACACTCGTGGACATAAATGTCCATGGTGGTAGCGAGACAGAGGGACGAGAGAGATACAGCAACTCCAACCTATTGTTCTATATTCATCTTCAAAACTGTCACGCACACACTCTGCGGTGATGGCAGACACACTTGCAAAAGCAACAAAGGAAATTGATCCTGTGCTGTTTTGTGCGGGGGAAATAAAATGTGTTTTCAGGGGGATAAAGAATCAAGTGTGAGCTAGATTAAAATGATATGCAATAAGTTGTGTTTATCTTTCTAGGCAAATGAGTTTATGAGATAGAAAATGTCATCATGCAGTTTTTCAACACTTTGTTGTATCAATCGATAGTTGTCCACTGCTAATTCACCATAAACTGTCACATCAGTCAGGCGGGGTGTCATTTTTCTTTCTTCATCTCTTTCAGGGTTATGTCTTTCATTGAGAAAAGCGTGGCTAGACTGGACCAGCTGGAGAGACTGGAAGCTCTGGCTCTGGAGCTGGGAAAAAGCCATTATCATTACAACGCCCCACCTCAGTACTACAGTGTAAGAAACGTGTTCCCAGCGGTGCTTAGCACAGTGTTTTTGTGATGCTTTGATTATAGAGGACTACACATATTCTAATTTCAACTACTACAGTCGCTCTTTTATCAGACACACCGTTTTACTGAGACTAAATCTGAACTGAAGCAGCTGAATGAATTGAACAGCAAAATGGACACACACTCACTCTTGAACATAACAATAATAACAATGGAGTGGCACGCCAACTGATTATCGGCCTCTTTGCCACGGCGTAACAGAAGCACATCAGTGAAGTATCTCCCATCTTTTTCTTTACAGTATGTCGGAGCAGAATTCATCTGTGCCGTGCAGCCCATCCTGAAGGAGAGGTGGACAGCTGAGCTCGAGGAGGCATGGAAGGTAAGAGTGCAAGTGTTGAGAGAGACCGCCACAGCGACCCATTCTGAGTGAGCGCCGTGTGAAATGGGCTTGATGTGTGCAACCAGCATGTCAGTTTGTGTCCGGCCTGCATCAGCGTCATGCTTCATCCCGTCTCTTTAATGAGCCATGTAACATGTCAGAAAGGAAGCAGTGCAACCAGCAAGCTTGACTGATGAGGAATTTACTGAACCAAACATGAGCACATGGTGAAAATGGAACGGGGCTCTGTCACATCATGTTATGTCACTTCAAGATCGCTTGTGTTATTAATATAGAGACGCTGGAAAAACATTGTTCCTACCCAGTGTTCATACACAATAGAGACTGAGCAGTTCCTTCAGTGAATTTAGTTTGTGTGGTAACGGTAATGGACAGCATCGGTATCACAATTTTAGAAATAGTGTGTTTTTAGTATTATGTTATATCTTTATAATTATAATTACATATATTTCAGTTTACGATTCTGCACATCTTTCTGCTTCAATTAGTGGCCCCTATGGCCCTCTAGTGGTTTCATTTAGTGAGTTTGGATTTGATTTTCAAGCCAAACATTAGGGTCATTCTACTATTACAAGACACTATTACTTATCAAAGAATTATAGCACATGTACAATATATGTACATGAATAGTTATTCAAATAACATAAAATGATCTAGTAAATTATACAGTGATAACTGCTCGAAGCCTAAATGTAATCCAATAATATTTTTTTCTCACCTTTCACCATTTATTTAATAACTTAAAATATTTCTTGCGTGAACACAGAATGGCTTTTATCAAATGTTTTATTCAATAACTTCTACACATATATTGCAAATCTTCCCTATTTGATATCCTTCAACGTTGGTGCCTATTTGTGTAAACAATATTTAGTAGCACTGTATGGTACTAATACACAGACTGACTAGTATCTCTAAGGCCCGGGTTGGATAATCAAGCACAGGGCGCGTACATACGATGGCGATAATGCAGCAATGTTGTCAGCATACTTCCCCTCCACACAATGTAATACCTCGTTGAAAGAATGAAAGTCCTTTACCCATGGGGACCCTGACCCAGTTCAATATGTCTCTTGTGTGATCCAGACCCTGTTCCAGTTTGTGACCAGCCTAATGAAGCAGGGATACAAGGAGGAGAGCGACAGACAGCGCCACCTCGCAGTCTCTCCAAAGGAAAGGCCGGACAAGAGGAACACCGCGCTATGAGGCGCTTCTTCTTTCAATGACAAGTCGGACTGTTTTTACCAGTGCAGCACAGAAATGTGTTAATGTATATAGTTTATTTACAGTCTCCTTTTCTACAACACTCATGTTTAAAGCAGTCATTGTTTGCCACTTAATCAAAATGGACAGAAATAAACTTGCAGTGACTTTCAACAGAGCACTTTATTTCTCAACTTAACTTCTGCTGCAGTCCTCTTCCATGAGATCAGGAGAGCATGACACAAACGGCTGACAACATATCAGCTAGTTAAACCTGCCTTGCAATTGTGATTAACAAAAATTACATATAAAATGTGGTCTCTGTATTCATCAACAGAAACATGCCTTTCAATAAAAAAGAAACGTAACATTTGTCATTTCATGAATTAGAAATCAAATTCATATTTAAAGACATTAACTGAAACTACACGTTTTGTTCAGGTTCAACAATTTAGGATGGCCGACTCTATGCTTGGTATGAAACAAAAATATTTAGATTCATTGTGCTTCAGGAGGTAAAATATAATTCATCGAATAAAGTAAATTTTCATCTCTAATTTTGAGTTGAATACAGTAAAACTGGTGTTAAAAAATACCTGAAATCAGCTCCGATTTAACTCTGTGTTTGAAGCAAGTCTGCAGTAAATGCATTGCTTATTCAATTAATAAACAAAATAATTTACAAAAGATACAAACCTCAATTAATTCTTCTTGAGACTAGGTCAAATTGAAACATGGCAACAGAGCTCACAGGTCAGCAGTAACATAAATATGGACTTTTAACAATTAAATAGGATGAAAGGCGGGCAATCATTGGGCTCCATTGATTTGGCTCCAGAGGTGACACAGCCGTTGATGACCTGGTTCCAAAGCAGAAATGGTGGCGATTCAGTAAAGTTGACTTGATTCGTCCTGTACGAGTTAGGAGAAATCCTCAGGTTTTCTGTTCCAGAACTGCCAGGGATGAGACATTACCATGCAAACAATGGCACAATATCAAAGCAGTCACCGGGTGGATGAACAGCGATTCTGAGGCCTCAGGTGAATGGGTAGAGAGCGGGGTGCGGCGACAGACCATGGGGAGGCCTTTGTCGTTCCCTAGGATCGTACAGGTCAGTTTAGGTACCCATGGTTATGTTACAGAGTCTGTTTCTCATTGAGTGGCTTTGGTTTTCTTGCTTTTGCTTTTCTTATCTTTCTTCTTAAGTCCATCCATGTGCGCTCTAAGGAGATTGGAGTATGCCTGCAAAGAGGTGTTTAAGTTAATGATTCAGTTCTCACAGCTATGAAACACAAGATAATTGTAATAACATCAAGGAGATCAAATCAAGACAATCGGCATACAGTGACCAAGGGCAATAGATTCGAAATACCAATGAAATTAAAAATACAAAATTAGCTCAACATACCATTTGAAACTTGATTACTTCTTTGGTGCTGACCTGAAATAGCAAGAAATAAAAGTCAGATATTTAGCTGTTTTTCACAAGCTGTTAATGCTGAGATCTATTTGATCAAACAAACACATTGAACAGTGAACTCACCACTGTGCTAATTTTCTTCTTGCCCTCAGAAGCTCTGATGAGACATTTGTTATCTGCCGGTTCAAATGACTCTGTGTGGCCCTTTCGGGGTACTGGCTTGGTCCTCCCGTCATCTGGAAAACAGAAATACATCCCATTCCAGTGGCTTACATGATGAAAGGGGAAACTTTTAGCATGTTTTACATGTTGAACTTGAATGAAACTCAAGAGGTGCTTACACTTCTTTAATGTGATGACCACACTGCCAGATGTTCTGCACTTCTGGAACAGCCGTGTGAGCTCTGTGAGAAACTGGACACGGGCGCATAAACAAAAAGTGAATCTATGCGAATGATCAATTCTTTCAACACAAAGAGGCAACATGTATAAAACATGCTCACCACAGACATTGACCGATTATACAGTCAGTTGTATTAGGGACACCTTGCCTTAACTATTGCAGTCTTGAACAACACCACTAGAAGAAAAAACAATCTTCATGAAGGCTATAATTAAATACGTATCTAAAATAAAATCAACGGCCGAGGCGTTTACTCTACTTCGGATTAATTTCGGAAGCCTGTGGTAATGTTTAAATGTATTGCACTGATTTCCAATTCTTAGTGCTAAATATGACAAACATGTCCGCCTTTTCTATGAGACTGCATTAGTTAAAGCACGCTAAAAGTAACGCCACCTAATAATCGGGCAGGTGACTAAGGTTACAGGTTGTGAAAACGACGTGGCAAGTAACGTTAAGATACGACGTTACAATTTGATTAACGTGACAGACTGGAAACGTATTATCTTAACGTTTGCGTTACTTTAGTCTGCATAAGGAAACGCTAACTTAGCATGATGATACGTTACTAAACGCTAACTTAGGTCCAGGTTTGGTGTCAATATACGAGATGAGCAGTTCTACAGAGAGTTACGTCACCAACGTCTGCGTAAGGATCTTAAAATGCTGGAAAGTGCAATAACGACATGAGCCAGATTAAAACTCAAAGCTGAACGCGAAACCAATCGTTAGCTTCGACCAAATGTTAGCTCGCTGGCTAATGGATCGGTTTGGCGACTTACGTCAACTGTCTGTTAACTACAGAGCTAAACTCAGGCAGACCGCGTCCATTTATAGTTTATGATCCACAATGTCGACACATCAAATCATTAACAATGCGCTTTTACCGAATCGTTTTCAAGCAGCACCATGATATTAACTCCAGCTTTAGCGTCGGCTTACTGGTCGCTAGCTAACCACTGTAGAGGCTGTAAAGCACACGTACTACGTCTCACAGCCGGAGCCCCGCCCCGCGCCACGCTGCGGAAACACGGGCTCACCGACAGCGCCCCCATGGCCCGGGAGGGGAACAACAGGCCAAGATTACTCAATCACAAAGCGTTGAATGAAACATTGGTACATATATTTTCTAATATTTGTTAATTAATTAAGCATGACCTATAGAAACAAAATGTTATATCTACTGGAATCATTTCAATATAAGTTAGCTATTTTCACGTAATGACGTCAATGAAAGTAGCTCTACGTGTTTCTGAAGAATCCGATCTCGGAATTGAAATGTTTTGTTGTAAAATATTCATAAAATATCAAAGCATAGTTTGCCATAAAATAATACTATGTCATAGATACTATGTAATACTATGTCATCGAAATGTCAAAGTATAGTTTGAAAAAAACAACTTATATTATGGTGTTTAAAAACAATTAGTAATATTATAGTATGTCTACAAATGTCATAAAATAAACATGACATATGCTGAAAAAAGGTCATAAACATCCACAGTATAGTATATTGGAAAAATTGATTAGAAAGTCATAGTGTGTCGAAATATACATATTTATAGTACGTTGAAAAAGAAATGTCATAGTATATGTTGAAAAAAGTCATGGTGTAGCACGATTTCCTTTCTGAAATTCAACTGGGTTTCCTTCCTTTTCATTATATTGTCAAGTATTTTATCAGCACCTTATCAAGGTGAGCTACTCCTTGAAGTTTTTCAGTTTGGTGTCCAAGCTTGGACAGCCATAATTTTATCGTTTCAATTGAGACTTTTGGGTATATGACTATCATGCTTTTGTTAGAGCCCCCAGACATCTTTCTCTGTCTCTCATTGTTGCTTAATGTTGCACTTAAAGCAGTTCAGCATACTTACTGAAGGTGATGTTCTTGCACAACTTTTGCAATTTTTTGAGTTGCATCCACATGATTGATTGTCCTCAAAAGTTCTTAACTATTATCCGGATTTTCTCCCCAAACAAATCATTCATGCACAAACCTAGAATCTACAAAAATACATCAAATCAATGTATTATAACTTATATTGAATACAAACTGAATCACAAGAGAAAATTAAAAGAAACATATGCAAAGAAGTTTCAGTTTTTATTCAGTTGAAACATATTTGTTTACATACACAGATCAGACATTTTGCTTTAAAAAGATAACCAAATAAATGTCCAGTCAACAATAAGTTACAAAGAGCATTGCTGTCAGAAATGACAAATCCAAGAGCTTCAAAACTGGGTTATTCACAAATTTGATTGGGTTCACTTTTGAATTAGGATATTTCATATAACAAACTATTTTACCTATCAGCAAGCGATCAGCAAGGCCAAAAACAAACCTTGAAGTTGAAGACAATATGTATAATATCTATTATGACTATTGTAATGGCTTTCTCCAACAATTCTGCATAAGGACAATTTGTTCATCAAAAGTATTTAAACTATAGACATTTAATAATGACACCGTAAATTCATAAACTATACATTCAATAATCAGCTAAACACTAAAATCCCACCACATACACGATAACTCAATCAACCTTATTTATAAGTACAGTACATATTATTGCATTTCATCTGGTGTACTTTAAATCATTGATATTAAGACTTCAATCATAAAACGTTAACCTCACTTTAAAGAATATGATTTATATTACTTACATTATACTTTTATAAAGAGGTTTCTATTATCTTGACAATGCACAATCTGGGTGGTGGCCCAGGTCAGCAATGTCCACAGCAAACTCAGAGTACCAGTCTCTGTCAAAGGCTGCCCTCAGCTGACCCTGCAGGGCCTTGGTCTTCCATATAGGATGAGGAGCATGCTGGGAAACCACCAGACCCACTCCAGCTGTGGTCAGAAAGTAGTCCCCTGACCAATTGGAGGTACCTAAGGGAGAGCACAATATTATCTGGTCAATTAAGAACCAATTCACAGGCAACAAACCGACTCAACACATAAATGTTCGACCTCAACAGTAATTATGTAGGAATAGTACTCCTGAAGACAATCCGTCACTCACCAATGTAGGCTGCTTTATCAGTCACCATGTATTTATTGTGGTTCACTCTGGTATATGGAATATCAGACTGGTTTCCCACAGGCACAATGTACAGTTTCTGAAAAGCGAACAGTGTGCAAACAAAAAAAAGAAAATTCAGAGGCAAAGATCGGCAGAGTTTTCCCCCAGCAGATCCATTTATTTAATGCTGTGTCTTACTATTTGGATGTCCATATCCTGGTGAGGGTTGTCGATTGAGGCCAGAGACTTCAGGAAGGGCAGCATGTTTGGATCAGAGTCCCGCCCACAGCTGATCAGCATCCGTATCTTCACCTTTCTCTCGAATGCAGCAATCCTGATGGCTTCATCAATGAAAGGCCAGTACCTGTTCAAGTAAAGAATAAAGTGGGGAAATAAGGCAAAAGAGGCAAATAGTTTAATGGAAAACACATGGTTTATTCTGAGGGCCACCTCTGAGGCTTTTCAAAGCGTGTGGTGGGGAAGTACTCCATGACAGCTACATCGACATAGTGTTGGGCCTCTGAGAGGATGGAGGTAATAGCCTCCAGGTCCTGAGTCCTCGATAGAGGACAGAATGATGGTGGAGAACCCTGGGGTTGAACGCAAACATTCAATGATCAGACCAACAAAAACATTGAATACACACAAGCTGACGTCTATGGTAACAGTTTGAGGTTTAGAGGTGGTTGAAACTGTAATACGCACACTGTATGGCCACTTCTGTTTAATGAGAGACAGACCTTTATTTATCAGAATAACTGTCCTGTAAAAAGGAAATGAAACCTAAGAAACTCACTGTGAGGTACAGCCTGCTGGAGACATTTTCAGTTTTCACCAGCAGGGGGTGTTGTTTGTTGATGGCTGTGTCATACTTTGAAGGCCAGGGCTGTGGGAGGGAGCTGTGGGATTGTCCCATATCCCAGTATGACTGGAAAATCTTATGAAGGTCCTTTGCTAGACTGGAGCAGTTATAGACAACAACTCCCAGTTCCTTTACCTAAAAGTTAATTATGAATTAATTTGGAGGTGCTTTAGGATGTAAAAAAAACACACCTATAAGCATCTGTAAATTTAGATTTTAAGTTACCTGCGTGAGAGCCCTCCAGTCCATGTTGGCGCTTCCAATAAACACATGTTTTCTGTCAACTATCCAGAACTTGCTGTGGAGGACGCCTCGTGTCAAGCGTCCAAAGTTCACCTTCCTCACCTGAACTCCTACAGACAGCCAAAGAAGGAACTGCAGTGAAGGGAAGTTGGTGGAATCAATGCATCACAGATCAAAAGATCCTACCGAGAACAAGAACAGGGGAGTCACTTCCAAACCTTTCTGTTTTAAGATCTCTAAATCTGTGGAGTTAGTTGGAACGGTGGGAACACTGGTCACCACTCGGACAGATACATTCCTGGAGGGCAGTTCTTCAAGATCTTTCAGGATGTCCCTTCCCTGCACACACACACAATAATATAAGACTCTTCCAATAACAACATATCAAACAAAGAATTGTGTATGTTTCCATGTCGCTTTCTATTTGAGTATATTTACTCACAGGTATGTCAGAGGGAGACTTAACGCCAATGTCTTCCCCAGTTAGAGTCCAGTAGAAAGAGGCAACTTCCACTTTGTCCTTTGCAATGGAGATGAGATCTTTCCAGACATTTTCCAGAGGGATCCCAAAAGTTGCATTGGCTTTGTATTTCACCTGTTGAGGGATGCTCTCCACCAGCACCATGCTGAGAGACAAGCAAAGACATGGCGGTGGGAACTCTTTGGAAACTAAACGGGTGAATGTTATAATTCAGAGAAACAATTTCTGAATCATTAACTATTAAGTTAATGTATGAAGATTATTACAATATTTTACTGTTGTATGATAAAGATTTATGTTGCCTCATTACATAGGTCTAAAAAAATAATCATTACTAGGTTATCATCACACTTATTGTTCAGTTAAGTCTCAAATTTCCTGGTGATAACTTATGATACTCTTTAACAGGGATCAAATAAACTAATCCCCAGTTTACCATTATGTTAAACAGAAGCAAATTATGGCTGAATAACTACATTTTCTCGTATTTAACATAATGTAACACATCTTCAGAGGGATTATTACCTGCACTGGTCCGTGAAGGAATCGCTCCCCCCATCTTCCTCAGGAAGTGTCTCATGCTCTTTGGGGGCTGGTGGTCTATTCAGCACCGCGAGGGCAAGCAGGACCCCGAGGACTGTCAGGCATCCCAAAACCACAGCCCATTTCACACAGCTAGTCCACCTCTAACCACATGAAGGTAGATAGAAAAACAAGTTCAAGAGGACAAACAATTTGTCGGACCAAACCAGAGGGAATAACTTGGGAAATATTTGATGGAGGCTTACCCATTTGTCTGAATCATAACTGTCATGAAGCCTGCTATACGAAGAGGGCATTCTTCCTTTCAAATGGTCCTCATCTATTTATCTTCAAAAAGCAGGAAATTCTTATCTCAAACATAAAATTAACAATTCTGATCACACAACAGTTAAAATGCCCTAAATCGCAACTGAAGATTGGTTTCCAAAGTATTGAAAGTGAAAGCAACTTACACAAAGCAGATACTTTTCAACTAGAGCTCAAACCAAACTTGCTTCGTCCTCTCGCTGTCAGCCCAAACTGAGCTGAAGTGGTGCATCTGCTATCGAGTAGATCATATCACAGTTCCTGTTTTTACTTTCATTTCAAGTTTTGAAACATAAATTTGTTTGAGACCAAATAAAAGTGGAGTATGTGAATAAAAGGAATCACAAAAAGACAGCTTTACTCATCCAATTTATTTGAAAAATCTGCAATCACCGCCTATCAAATTAAACAGAAAAACAAACATAAATACCAGCTAACAAGACAGCAAGACTACAATCAAATTATAACAGGTAAAAAGAAGGGGAAACATAAAACTGAATATCAAAAAAGGTACACACATTTGACAAACAAGAATTACATTTCAGCTCCCAAACCTGCTGTAGTTTTGACTTAGATGGAGTAAAGCAAAGGTGGAAATACTGTCCCACAGAAGAAGAATAGCAGCAACACTTTGAGCAAGTGATGTCAACAAGACAAACATTCAATTTAGCTTGACTTTGTAAACAACCACTGTCCCACACAGCTCTGTGGCACTTACAGGGACGTCCCCGTTACAATCACATGGACAATCTGGACAGTGACAAGAGGAAACATCCGCCTGCTGGTCACCTTCTTTCCTGCTGCAAGCTCAACAGCATCAAATGTTGACAATCTATAGCAGGAAAGCAACAACTTTCAGTTTGCAGCATAGCAAGTTGAGGGGACAATGGTGTACTACATTAGTGCAAAAGACAAGATTGAGAGGTAATTTGTAGGAAATAGATATCTTTAGATCTTTACACAGTGAACAGAAGGTCACAAACTGATCGTCAGATTTACAGCATCACACAATTGACTTCGTCAACTTCACTGATAAAATCACATTACTTCTCTTGTCATGTGAGGACCCATCAGAAGTGACCATGTGACTCAAGAGGAAATGTATAATGTGAGCACAGTGCTCCGAGAGCTCTTGAGCGTATGACTTTTATGATTGTCTTTGGCCAAATCTCAGAGACAACTGTGCTCACAACAAAAACTAGTTTCTAGCCCCTTAGTGTGTTTGACACAAATAAAAATCTACTTTTCAGAAGGTAGAGAAGCCAGGAACGCTCAAAAACTCGTTTTATAGCCACTTGAGTTTGTGGTTACCAGGTGACTAAACAGATCTCTCCTACCAGTCAGACCACACATTGCAAAAAGATGTCCATCTCCAGCTGGACAAAATGCAGAAGTCTGGACAGAGTCGACACAATGGGAAATGTTAACAGAATAAATACTCAAGGAAATGGTTGATAGCAACTGCGTAACATGGCATTAATTGGTCTGGCACTAGAGTCTACTTACAGAGTCACGTTGTCTCGGTTACAGGGTCTCACAAAAGACCCCTAATAAATATTTTTTACATTCTGCGATAAATCTTGTCCACAAAGATAAAAGTGTCAAACAAAGACAAAAACACAGAAACACAAAGAAGAGCAATGGGTTGACTGAGAATACAAGAACACAGTACACTAAGATCTGCTGGTGTGACTGCAGTTCTTTAAACCCAAAACTAATATGCATGAATTAATATTTCCTCAAAAATGTGATTTGTCACTAAACACAGAAACATGTTTTCCTGAGATGATTATTCTCAGGCCGGTTTTCAAATAAACCATCATGGTCATATCATTGGCAAATAAAGAGATCAACCTCTCACACAGAGAGAATCAAGTACAGTTTGGAGGCCTGTGAAAGGTGAGGTTTATTTAGGTATATTGGTACTTCCTTAAAAATTCACCTCATGTGTCGGCCTCCCGCTGAGCGCAGCCTACAGGCGTTTAGTGCAGGCTTCACTGTGAGTTACACCACTGCGTGTGTGAGGTGTGTACCGCTCATAGTGTATTCGTGTGTGTTTGGGTGTACGGGAGGTTACACATCCGTTTACAGTCTCACTTCCCCCCCTTTTACTTTTACTGCGTGCACAATGGTCCGACACCTGCGTTTGGGGAGTGACAGCAGACTGTCAGCACCTGGTGGAACCGGTGCGTTTTTGTCCTGTTTCAGACCAAATATCCCGCTCTTAGATCGCCCGGTGTCACGGCTGCTCTCCTGACGTTCTCACTGGGCCTCGGGCCGCCGCCCCGTCTGGAGACAGAGTGGATCGTTCTCCAGTCTCGTGAGGCGGGAGGTCTGGAGGGCCGAACTCCAGATGAGGAGGAGACCACAGAGGCCTTAGTGTTGTCAAACTGCCCGCTGGGCTCCATGACCGTGTTAAAGACTGGAGGGGAAATGACATGAAAAAGGTTTTTCACAGATGAATTGTCTTCACAACACAAAGGTATTATGAAAATTGTTTTATAGAGGGTCAAGTTGACTCACACTCAAGTTGTCGTTGAACCCTCTTGAGTTCTTTCAAGATAGTTGTTATTTCCTGAAATACAGATGTCCAACTTATCTCAGTCAACCAGCGTTATTTTAACTTTAATATTGACAAACGTAAGACACCAACCTTGTTGGAGGTTTTGATAACAGGAACATCATAGTCAGAGTTAACTTTGGCCTCGATTTCCTCCCAGATATCCATCCTGTCCTGGAACAGGACCCTGCGTGCATAATGCCCAAATGCACTAGTTAAAACATTTTAATCATACGGTTCTCCATTAAAAAGGGGACAATCTACACATCTCACAATGGAAAGATTTAAACACCAACGGTTTTATCTGCATCTAATCTGTTCAGAAGATTACATCTCAGTCCCATATTGTCAGTGCTGACTAACTAAGGTACTCTAGTTTAATAAGATTATTGGCTCAGTGGCATCCTGTTGTCAGACAGACAGGATCAATAGTTTTTCATCAAACGCAGACTAAGCATGGGTCAAAGGAAGTAACATCTTACTTAATCTTTTCAGCAAGTTGCTCAGTGTTTTCTCTGATGGCCATGGTGATCTGAGACACTGGATTCAGCATCACATTGTCCAGAATGACCTGGAGGAACAAAAGTAATACTTTATAAGTGTCCTAGCATCACAGAGGTTTGTAAAAACAAATGAGATGGAGCGGCATTTGTGTGAGACCTCATCTCTGCTCTGAGCTTGCTGCCTGGTTTTCTGTTCGTGGTCACTCTGGTCGGGTTCCCTCGAAGATGTAGAACTTGGTGGGACCCTCTGGTAGTTTAATCCAGCCTCTGGAATACGATGAACCAGCTGCAACACAACCAGGAGTTTTACAGTAAAAGACGAATGTTCTTCTTTGGCTGATTTACCATTTTAATTTCATGCATTATAACTACACAATATGTGCATAGCCAAAGTAGAAAACTGTACTATTTAAGAATCTGCAACAAAAATCACAGATACTTCCTCTTTCAGCGAAAGATCAGTGATAAAGAGGACCAAAAAAAGAGCACAGTCCTGTTCAGTTTTAGTCAGCTGATGGAGTAGAGTGTATGCTTCAGCGTTAGATAAAGCTGCAACATGTTCCATGTACCTGTTCATGAGCGGTCACTGTGGAGACCGGCGCACTACTCTCCACTCCAAGGTTTTGTGGATCCCCATCACCTGCCACGTCATGGATCTCTCTGGCCAAGATAGCTAGGTCTTTAGCCAAGTCTTGACTCAACCTAGCGGGAAAGAACACGTCTTAGACAGATGTCTGAGGTGTAAGAATTTGCCTTATATTTACATTATTCTGCAGAAAGTGAAATCCTTGATATCTTAAGGCCCTTTAATGGAAAATGCAGTACATAAAATGCTAGAGGCTGCATTTGTGAAAACATTTAGTGTAAGGCAAAAAAGTAACACATCAATTCATATTAGCTGGTCAACCAGATTTTTTTTACTTGTACGTAATATTTCTTACCGTGCTATTTCGGAGCTGTGGTTGGACCAACCGTGTGAGGAGTCTCCGTCATTGTTCTCCTCTTCAGAATCTCTGTTGCGAGGTTTTGGCCGCAGGACGACCATCGGCTGAGACCGCGGATGATTCCGCGGGCTATGGGAAGCTGAAGAAGGTTGGGAGCGTTTGTGTTTAGGAGTGCTCTGGTTTGAGTCGTACTCCTCGTCTGAGGTAGAGGCATAGTCAGAGCCTTTGTGTCGTCTCCTGGAGCCTTGGCGTTGTGAATTGGTTTGAGTTACGGAGGATGAGGATAGAGAAGTCGGGAAAACAGGAGAGAAAAAGAGAAATACCATCATAGAATACTGCCGAGAAAAACACCACGAAGAAAATATCACCAAAACCCTCCCCAGACCAAGAGACAGAAACGTTGCTGTGGAAGTGCTCATTTGTACAGCTAAATTGTAATCAGAAAGAAGGCTTAGGTTTTTTATTTTGTGTTTCAGATTTAAAATCATTCACAAACTGAAATGAGTACTTTCCACAGTGCAGCAGCCGAGAACCAGACAAGTACCATGTAGTAAAGACTGGGTTGTTTAGCAGAAACCAATTGGTACACGGCGAGAATTTTAATCTTCATCGTCACCAGAGAATCCTCACAGATTTTAATAAACTCCCTGAGAACACTGTGCAGATGATGGCAGATCAAAGTTGATATAAAAAGGTCTTTTTCTACAGCCCCCTTTTTTTTTTAAAATTGCGCAAGCACAACGATGAACGCTCCCGTTTACGCCTTCCACCTGTGCACTGAGCCAAAATACCATACAGACGGGAAAAGTGGATTTCAAAGTCAGGAAAATACCAAACTGCCAGAGCGGTCTTTGTGCCGGCGGTTGTGCTACCACAAAAAAATGTACCATTAGTGTAATTGATGTAAGTGACAGTCCAGAGTCCCAAAATAACACTTTCATGGGGGAAAAAAAGCTGCTGTGTAGAACCCAGGTGTTACCTCCTGAAACACGTAGCTTATAGACTGAGGACTGACTGTATCAAACCAATTCACCACTGTGTTTGACCAACAGACCATGTAATGCTTCATTCCAGGCACGAAGCAATGTTTTTACTAGGTTTAACTTGTGGATTTACTGGTCAAGATAAGTTCCACTCCATTAAATTATACTCACTTGAGGTGCTTCCAGTGTATTTGGCACTGCTTGAACGTCCTCGAGTGATGGGTGCTTTGTTGAGCGGTGCTTTCTGCTGCCTTTCTACAGGCTTCGACGCCGGTGCAGAACTCCTTCGAACTGAGCTGCCGGTGGAAGAGGCCTCAGTGTCGCTGGGGGTGTTGAATGAGCTTGTCCGCTTACGAGGCATCGCCAGCATATCCAGCCTGGAGAGTTTCTTGGTTTCTTGCGTTTGCTGCGCTGGGACATTGCCTGCCTCCTGGGACAGCCTTTCTGTCTCCGTGCCCTCATTGTCTGAAGCTTCTCCCAGGCGAGCGCGGCGGAGCGTGGACGCTCTGGTGGGTCTTGGGGCTGAAAAGCTGCTGGCACGATTCAAGACCTGAGATACTTTAGACGTCTTGCCGTCCTCTTTCTGAAGGGGCACGGTGTATTTTCTCCGGGATTGGTAGTTGTTAGATTCCTGATCCGAGTAAGGTAAGCTCTGAGGGTCGTCGCTTAGGTCTGTGGACCCACATCTCCCAACACTACGTCTCAGTCCAACCGGTCTCCTGACAGACTCCATCTTTTTGTTGCTGTCTTCTCCCTGAGAGCGCCGCTTTTCCGATGTAGTGGACTGGTGACTTGGGTCCTGACTAGTCATCCCGGGTGAAGACTTCTCCCTATGCAAGCCAGTGAGAGAGGGGGTTTGAGGCAGTATGTTTGGCCTGGTCTTATTGCTTTGTTGGCTGACTGTGCTGGAGGTATCGACATCCGACTCTGCAGAAAAGGAGTCCATTATTGGAGACGGTGTTGTCTCTGATTGTCCTGCTTGGAGTTTGGCCTCCAGAACCGCCAGAACATCCTCCGTCTCTTTGAGATAAGAATGAGTGTCCTGATTACAGGTTCCCTGGAACGATTCAGGGTTTAGGCCTCTCTGAACCGGGCTAGAGATGTTGGGCAATCTGGCATTGCTAGGCCGATCCTTGGTGAAGCTCTCTTGTCTGATCAATCCACCTGCAGTGCCCTCTTTGGACTCTGGACTTAGGACTGGAGCCGACACACTGGGCTTGACTTTTCCAGAGTCCTGGTTAGCTCTCGGTTTGGTCAAGGTGGATGTTGAGAAAGTTTTGGTTGCATGTTTTATTTCAGTTTTAGAGGTGCTGGGGTTTGAGTCCCCAAGTTCAAGTTGGGACTCAGCCTTCGCTGAGTTAATGTAGAACAATGTCGACTTGGCTGGGTGTCGATCCTCATTCTTCCTTGCTTCTCCGTCTGACAGCGGTCTCCTCTTTTCTATGATGGAACCATCATCTGACTTGCTGGCATCACTGAGACTGTCGGGCTCTACGTCGTCATGCACCGATAGCCTGTGAAGGCTATCCTGAGACCTGGAGTCAACTGTGCTACTCTCTCCTACATTAAATGTTGAATGCGGGTCATAATGAACATGAATGCTGGGAGTCGTAATGTCACTCTGCTCGCCCATTGGCAACTGGGGCAGGACGCGTCGAGTTCTTGAACCATCAGAGTCAGTGCTGTCGTGGTGTGGGCTGACGGTGGCCTTGTGGATGATTGTACCTCGTGCTGAAGTGAAACAGTTTATTGCATATTAACCACCCACTCGGAAACGGAATATCATTCATATTCATCAGGGTGTCTCATTATAATTTCAAATAAGTTCATGTCTCGTCAGGTGTTATTTACCCGCTTCTGACAGCTCCATCTGGGACGAGACGTCAAAGACGCCAGACGACGGGCCAGATTCGGTGTAGCTGTCTGCCAAGCTGGCCCAGCAAGACATCCACTTAGGAGCCCCCTGTAACACTGCATCTGCTGGCTGAACCTGAATGACATACAACTTATTCAATATATTTACAAAATAGCGGAAAATTGTAGTTACTAATAATATGATTTTCTTAGTAAAAAAAAGAAGTTAATATGACAAACAGCAATACCAGATATCTTCTGTTTCATGGGTAAGTATGTAGTAACTGTGATAATATATTATATTAGGTTATATAGAAAAAACTAAAAGAAAAACCCAGAACGTGAGGAAAGATGAGGCGAGTATCGAAATCTATAGAGGTACAGCAAAAAAAAATAGAAGAAATCCCAAGAAGGCAAATCAAGACAGCAATACATGTTGGTTTGTGAGCTTAAACATTATAGTTACTGACCCAACACATTAATTAACTCTTTAGAATTGGCAATTACAATTATTCCATCTAATCATTGAGCACACTGAGCAGGAAGGGGTACCTTGACCAGACTCTGTCCCTGTTCTGGAGCTGGCCTCAACTCCCCACTGCTACTCTGCCTATGCTGCTCTCTGCTCTCAACATTAACAGGTCTAAATGCTGATGAGGTTTCTGCTTCACTCTGGTTGGTTCGCTCTGGGCTCTCAAAAACACCAAAAACCTGTCAGGAACAAAGCAGTGCAAGTTGATGATTGAAGGAAAGCGTGACTGCCAATGTCTACACTTTCTTTGTGATTGGGACTTTCTACCAAGACACTGGGGAAATTGCAAAGCAAACGTTTTTCCTTTAAGCAACATGTTAGCCACATTTACATGAGTTGAATGGAGACAGTAACTTGCCTGGTCAATCTTGCTCCGTGCCTCTTCTAGTTCTTTATCTTGAACCTCTTCTTCAATGGTGTACGTTCCTGCGTCACTCAGATTGTCTTCCTCTTCATTCTTGGGGCCAATATGGGGGCTCTTGACCTCCACTCCCTGAGATGGCACAGGCATCGAGGGTTCCTCGAGGGGAACAGGTTGGTGGATAGGAGAGGAAGTCTTAGGCTGGTATGAAGCTTTAGATGAAGGGGGACTAGTCTTTGATACAACCACTGTCTCTGTTTGAGCTGTTGAAGGGGGACTGGACTTATTTTTCTCCCAAATGCCAGAGGAGACCTGCTTTGCTTGTTTAAAAAACTCAGCAGTAAATTCCTGGGCGAGTTTGGATCTCCGGCCCACACTGCTAAAGGGTCTTACAGATGCAGCGGAAGTGGAGCGAGAAGAAAAGCTGGTGCTGATCCGTTCCTCCGTCTTCTCCTTTCGTAGAGAGCCAGCTCTCTGGAAGCCTGTGGAAGCAGGGCCCTTCAGGGGGATAGTGTATTGTTGAGTTGGTGGAGTAGTGGAGGATGGAGATGAGACTCGTCTCTCCCCAGTTGGGCTTGAGCCCTTCCTTGCCTTCTCCCTCTGGACCCTTAGGCCTGAGAGTTCAGGTGGAGAGGTGTTATTAGTGAAAGACTGGGAGCGCTTCTTTCTTAGGTTATCGTCAAAGAATTCAATAACAAAGGCTTGGTGAGGCTCAGCTTTGCTAAGACTGGACAGGGACTGAGATTCTGGCGGAGAGTAGGACAAGGGCTCCTCAGAGTCGGGGGAGGCAAAGCGTTGAGGCGGAGAGACTCTCAGGGGTTGTGGAGACACCTGGTACCCAATCTGAGGTTCTGATTGGAGGAAATCCCTTTCATTGATTGCAGGAGCTTCTGAATCACTGTGAGTGCCATCCTTATGGTGGTTTTCTGGTGACGGAAAAAACAAAAGTGAGCTTTAGAGCGAGCACATTATTGCAATCAAAGCAGGTGTAGGTAAAAAAGTATAAGTAACTCACCCGTGGTGATCTTCATCAGTGATGGGTCACTGTTTGTGCTAAACATGTCTTCAGCCTGTGACCTCTTCCTCATCATGCTAGCATTACTCTGGACCAGCCAATCAGCAACTTTGCTTTGTGCTGACATCACCTCAGCGGGCGTGGTGACGGGCTCTGTGGAAGATGGCTTCTGCTGCTGGCGGTAAGAGAACTTGGTCACATGGTCCTTGATCTTCATTTTACCTGGCATGCATTCATCAAATTCGATGGTGAAGGAGGCATGGCTTTGGACCACGGGAGGTGTGGAAGAGACAACCCCGGTGGGATCTGGAGTGTCTTTAGTGGGAACCTCGTTGACCTGCGACTCAGGTTTCTTGGCAGGTCGCTGCTGTAATTCCTTTGTTGGGATCTCAAAGTAGCTGGGCTCCTGGCGGTAGGAGAAGATGGACTTGACTTGATTGTCGGACAAAGAACCGTTGACCTCATATCTGGACACGTCTTTAGCAGGCTCTGTTGGAATTTAAGGTTGTTGAGGACAGCAAACACAGATACACAGCAGGCATTAGTGATGGTTGTACATGCTTTAATCCACCGAGTGACTAAATGACTACACCATTTGACTTTTTTTTAGAATAGAAACATGTGCATGTTTTCTTTGTGTTTGAAGTTCTTCTTCAGGCTCACAATTATAGCTCAGTAACTTAAACTTCCTTAGTACAGCTAATAGAAATGATTGAGATGACTGTTGTACAATTTCTGAAAGGAGCCACAAATAACAAGGATTCCAGCAGTTAGACTGAGAAAACAAATCCACGAGTTGGTCTTTGGGTGCCAGTTGGACATGGCCAAATATCACTTTAGCAGCTCAGAGTCCAACGGAGGGTAGCTGAGTGGGAATAATCTGTTTCAGCCTGGGCACAGTGCGGCAAACGATCACCCTTCCACCCCCCTCCAGAAGCTTAGAGGGTCATAATCCATCACGAGGCAGACAGGCAATGCCCACACTGGCCTGGCACGGTGCGGCCTGGCTAACAGTGCACAACCAGCGGCCAGAGACCTGCCTTAGGCTTCACACCATCCATCTCCAGAAACCCACAAACGGCATCAGTTATCAGTGCCATAGAAAAAAACTGTCATTATAAATTAGGATCTAATTCACAGATACAGGACGTGCCAATGCAATTATACTACAAATAATGCTTTAAAAGATATAAACACTTCAGTGTGAATACTTTAATTAAGTCTGTAGTTGGTACACGTTTGTAAAAATATAAGACTCATTCTCTGACCTGAAGACTGCTGTTCTGGCAATTTTCCTCCTCTGTTCTTCTTTTTCTTGGCTGCGTCCTCATCCTCCCCCCACCAGGACGGCTGCCCATAGAGAGGAGTAGGCTTGGATATCGGAGAATCTGTGGAAGCTAACAGGCAAAACACACACCATTAGGCACTTAATAAACTCAGGCAAGAAAGAGCCCAACAGCTGAATATATACAGCCCCAGTGAGGCAGTGAGTTTCTGTGAGACATGATAAAACAAGGTTGTGTCCGAGTTTGGTCTTGCAACAACAAAATATACCGGTAGCCTTTGGGCTTTTTACAATTCTCCCACATTCCCATGACAGAGAGATTAGCGAGGGTCCAACTGTGAGACAAGCGGTATCACACAAACCACCAAAACATAATCCTTCTTGTGCAAATCAGGACAAAACTAATCCAAATCTTCAATGAAAAAAAACTACACAAGATATTGGATAACAACTTTATCAAACCTGAGGTTTCTTGTTAACAGTGATACTCACTTTTAGCATATTAACCTTTGTATACAATGGCGGGGCTGGTTAGTGTGATGCTGCTACTGAACTGGTGTTTTGCCAGTCCACTCAATCTCTCCAGCCTATATGGCACTAATCAGATAATCCAGAAGCCGCTTGTTGGCCTGATACATAGGCTAAACAAGCTCTCTGGATTTTAATGTGGGGGCTTCACAATTCTACGCATCAACAGCACTTCACTACTGTTGCCTTGGACACACAATAAGACACCAACACTGTGACGAGAGAAGCAGAAGGGCATGTTACCAATTCCTTTCCCCTTACCCAATCATCTCCTTTTAGCTAAAGAAAACATGGGCGAGCATCAAAACTAAAGTGGACTGTGCTCAGTTGTTCGAGCCATAAAGAGCATTTCTGTCAGAAAGCTGAACTAGAATAACCTAATAAATAAGGCAAGTTTCCCAAAGTCCTATTCAACACCTATTAAACTGATTGGAGTTTCACATTAGTAGGATTTGTTTCGGAAAGCTCTCTTTTTTTAAATGTATTTTTTTAATTCATCTTAATAGCAGTTCATAAAATCATGGATTAGTACATTTTAAATGATGTAGTGCGAATGTGTAAAGCATCAAGCAAGAGGTCAACTCTCCATGTCATCCCCTTTAATAAATACTAAATAGCCTCGGGTCCTGCCATAGTAAAGTAGGCCTGGGTCACACACTGTACAAGTGAAGTGTTGTGCCCTGAGGACAGCTGGAGGATTGGACACAAGCCACATCCTGTACATCTGCATAGGGAAACAGGCCACAGCACACAGGAAATAAGTGAGAGAATGTGTACACAAATAAACCCCAAAAAACGAATTCAAACATCAAGTCCAGAGAACACCAAAAGAACCAACAATATAACAAATTCAGCCAATGGAAATCTGTTTGCATGACGTCAACTTAGATAAGCAGGCTCAGTTTGTGCAGGACTTTAATTTTATCACCGAGAGGAAAATATCAGTTGACATTTCTTCATGTGTAAGTCTAAGTGTGGAACACAACAATCCGATCCTTATCTTATTTGTGAAATTTAGTGAGACAGATGATGCTCGTTTTGTTATAAAATTGGTGGATTGGGTCACGACAACACTGCACAGGCTGCTCTCATACTGCCAGCAGTGACTGCATGCCGGCAGTAAACACAGCTTCAGTGAGCATGTTCAACAAAGAGTATACAGTCACGGGTTTACAGGATCACTGTAGTCAGCTTATCGCTGCAGGTGATACAACTGCCCTCCCATTACTAACCATTGTTTTAGAAAACAAAACGTTTTCCAAAGTTATGCAGTTCAATGATGTATTTGCATGGCGCGCAGTGGGATATGAGCCAAGTGCTGGAAAAGTCCTATTTTAAGCACCAGTTGTAGTTTTCCCCTCTAAGCTTACAGGGGCGTTTGTGGAAAAGAAAACACGAGAATTGCTAAATCAACAACAGCTGGAAAAGGTTTTGTCAGTGTGAATGAGTTTCATTCAAAAAAAAAAAAAAAAGCTTTTGTTGAACTAAGACTTCTCTGACGGTTCCAGTGTTGCCTTTACTGTACAACTGGATTGACTCAGTACAGCTCAGGGCAGAAAAGCAACTGGAAACACAAGCCGCAAAAAAAAAATCCATCGCTGGCTACATGGACAGACGTGCCAACTTGACACCAAAAACCTGCACACCTTTTTATTTCTCCAACCACACACGTTCAACCACCACTGTCGTGTTTGGGACCACCCCACCTCTTGTCAGCCGTTAGGAATGGCGGTGAGAGATAAGACTGCTGGTCCCCAACTCTTCACCCCTGCACTTGTCTGGCAAGCCTTCAGTCGACCAAGGCTGGGATGTCGAGATCTGTGCCTTTACTGACATCATAGGATAACGGCCTCAGCCTCTTAGTTCTCACGGCATCCTAATCTCACAGCAGGGAAGCGCCTAATAAAAGACGCAACAACCGCCTTATCGAGTGATCGACAGCCAATGTCACGCGGCACACGGAGAAGTAAACACTTCCTCACGTGCGTGAAGGTGGTATTCAAATCCACGTCTAGAACAGTAGTTCCTCTCAGGCAACAAAAACAATTCACCTACTTCGGAATAAACATAACCTGCTGCCGTCCTGCTCCATATGTTATGGTGGAGTATGTGTTGGTAGGGGTGTTTACCTGTGAGAGATTGGGCTTTTCGCTCAGCCTTGTCCAGCAGTTTGGAAACATTGCCTTTGCTCTTCTCTGAGCTCCGGAGCTGCTGTTTTTCCTTCGCCTTCGCCTGCAGCGCTTTAATACTTAGCTGCAACTGGCTGGTGTACTTCTCATGCTGCACAAAGAGACAGGGGGAAGCAGGATGTGATAAGACCTCTGCCAACAATCACTACAGTCATATCTGTCCTCAGACATACACAGTGAGAGTGTGACTATTCACCAGAGACTTCTGCTCAGTGTTTGTATTTGTTAGTGTCAATAATGGATACCACACACACACACATTTACAAACATTTGCATGTTTCATCCGGCAGAAAACAGTGACTACATTCTAAAGTTAAAATTTTTAACACATTAAAATTCCACATAAATAGGTGATAATTAAATTCACCTAGGTATAAGCGTGTGTGTGTAGGTGACTAAACTATGGAATTGGCTATTAAACTCTATGCAACAGTTTGGGGCCCTGTCATCTGCTCCAGCTGTAGCCGTAAACTGGGTTGTGTTTATTAAGGTGAGGTCAAACAGCAAGTGCCAATTTTGTCAACAAGCTCTGCTCCAATACTCAAACACCAGTTCTACAATTTGTTTCAACGCACAGAGCTCATAAAGATGACGGACAACTGTTGACACAGAATCTGACCATCTACAGTCACACCCACATGACATCACATGGATACCTCTAAAGGAAAAGCTGCATATTGTTCAGTTTAGTCCATTTGTTTGTAATCCTTTCTGATATTTTATTGTTTTTGTGAAAATTGGGGGGAAAATTAACAACAGATTATCTAATTATGAATGTAATAGATGAACACTTCACTTTAATTATTAAAGAATCCAGAGCAGGCATATGAGCACTGCTAAACCGGAAAGGTACACAGTCAGTACTACTTACTTTAAGCGCTTCCTCTGGGACCTTGTGTTGACTCCTCTCCAGGATATATACATGAGCATGTGCAGGAGGAGTTAAAGTACTCACACATACGTACATCTTTGTAAAACAATAGAACACAAACACAAACACACACACACACACACACACACACACACACACACCTGAAGGAAAAACCTACAAACTACAAATCTTCAGCAGTTAGTGTAGTTCTCCTTTGCTGAACTTCCTGTTAGGCTTTGTTTCCCCCTCTCTGGCCCCGCAAGGAGGTCAAAAGTAAGTTATACTGCTGCATGCAAGGAGGAAAACAGATAAGCAGTACAGACCTGTTGCACTTCAAACAGCTTCTTTAGCGACCCACTCCTTGAAACGTGCAACATCACATGCCACACAATGGTCACAAACATTTCTATATGTCTCTGTACTCTAACCCCACCACCATGTTATCTTACCTACGTTTCACCATTTATGTCTTTTCTGTTCTAGGGTTCAAAGGGTGCAGGAGAATTTCTGTTCACAGTTGACTATAATCTAAAACCCGTGACTAAAAAACCACAGGAGATTAACATGCCGATGGAAGCGAAAGATTGCGGTGGGAAAATAAAATGTCAAAAATGTGTAGCGGTCACAGAAGGCGACCACTAGCTCATTTCAGTGTAGGTCTCTTATCAGCAACTTAAACTGCGCCAACTGGAGAACAGAAACTCTGTATTACATAAATCACACAAGTCCCGAAGTTAAACCAAAAACAAGACAAAAATTTGAACGACCAATACAAAAAAAAGGATATCATAGCCAAAACGAATGATATCAGAGAGCTTGAGGGTGATGTACGTCTGGTCTGGGATTCTTAGGTCATTCACAAACGTCTGCAAAATAAAGAAAAAGAGAACATCAAAATCAAATAACTTTCACTGGTCATTAGTGAAGTAAACACATTGACTCACAGGTCACAGGCTCTCTAATTCCTGGTGGCCCGCTCCCAGACACTGTAAGGTGCTTTGTCATTGGCTCTTTTCCCATTGGAAGTTAATCCACAGGGCACATTAAAACTCTGATGAGATTATGTTGTTATGCAATGCAATGTCTGTCTCCGATTTTGTAGAACGCTTCATGGCCAGGTGGAAACACACAACAAGTTTTTGGTTGTTGATCAATTATGCTTTTTTCTTGTAACAAAAGGCGAGACAATGATTCAAGAGTTTATGATTAGATCACAAACTGACATATGCAGTGGGGGTACGCGGGGGGGGGGATTGGTTAGATTTCTGTTACAGGTCCTAGCACTGTTCTGCTCTGATTCCTTTGGCTGCAGTTACCAAAGGTCAAAAGAAACACTCTTGAGAACAATGAACGGTTTCTCCCACTGCTCAACTCTGGATTTCATTGGGATAAGAGTGCAGTGAAGTGGCAGTGGAGCGGTGAAGGGAGAGAGAAGGGCTGGAGAGAGTGAGATCGAAAGAATGGAGAGGGAAAAAAGGGGGCCAAATCCAGCAGGAAAATCCAGTCTCCCCCGATGACCACAGTTCTACCAACCGTCCTCGTCTCACAAAGAGAGGCATTCTGTACTCTGGTGATGGTCATCGGGGAGCCCAGGGCAAGCTCCTTCATCACAGACCATCAGACACAAGAGAGAGACTCACTCACCCCGTTCAAGCTGCCCAGGTCCTTCACCATGTGCTCGTCTGTGTTCTCGTCATAGTTGAGCACGGCGTGCTGCTTGTCGACACTACGCGACTGCAACAAAAGCAAAGCAAAAAGTCACGAGAGATGAAATGATTAGTCGATTGATGTTTAATCGTATTGGTAACTTTTCAAGCATAGACATCAAACGTTCTCTGTTCCTTCAATAAAAGGAAGTTACCTCTTTACTTGAGACAAAACCAGGCATCTGAAGATATAACTTTGTGACCGCTTTGACATTCCATGAACTAGCCAAGCAAATAATTGGTAGATTAATCCATATGGAAAATAATCATTATCCATCATTATCATTGCTTTTTTTTTACATTACAGTCGTAGCTGGTCCTCATTACCAAACACAAAGTTCGTAATAGCTCAAGTCAGTGACGTGTGACATCCATCAGAGGAAACATGTGCTTGTCTCTAAAAAAGGCTTTCTATCAATTATGCGCAAACTGTAAAAGTGATTCAGACCTGACTCTCTTCTCTAATCATCAGGGACTCTAGGCCTCCTTGTCACAAAGATCACAAAGATTGAGGGTGACAGCTAAACTCATTCACAAAATTAGCACCGTCCTTCAATGGACCGTTTGTCGGGCTGAATTAAACTCTTCCACATCACCTACTAACTAGAATAATCAGCATTCACAGGTTGTTTGAACTGTCTGTGTGGCATCTTCACTCAGTGGACTTTCAGCAAATACTATACTCCATAGAAATATGATTTTTATTAATGTACAGCAGCATTAAGAATTCAACATTTCTGCTTCAATGACCCTTTGCCTCTCTTATCACAGAGGAAATGTTTGCTCTGGCGCTAGGAAACCAGAACTACATCACTGGACGAGGCTAAATGCAGTCACTACTATTATAGGAGTCATATGGTCCAACTACTGGTCACGGAGATACAGACATTGATCCGACACCAATTGTCATGGAAAATTCAAACATCAAGTCTAGGCCCTCGGCTACGCTATGTAATATGACTTCACCTACACTCTGGCTTTCACGTCAAACAGGATTCTCATGTTACAGACACTCAACTGTGATTTGAAAGTAAAAGAATGCATTGATCTTTAAAACAGAGAAACAATTGTGGTTTGAAGACAATTTGTAGACGAAATTGACTGTGCCAAGGCAGGAAACAGTGCTAAGCACTTAAGCTGAGCGACAAGAAAGTCTTCATCATTTCAGACTGGGAGAGGCTGAGGTTTGTTTTTTTGGATCCGGCGACGCCTAAATGTGGACATGAGCAACTTTTCAATTTCACAAACATCTGTGGTTGGCAGGGTTTCTCTGACTCAGTAGAGTATAAACAACTGCTTCTGAGGCCGCATTCCTCTTTCACTGGAATAAATGCGGAGTGAGGAGAAAACGGGAGGGAGAGGATTTGACAACAACCACAGAGAAATTCTGTTTATAACAAACACTGCATGGAAAAAACAAAACCAGTGGAATGCTTTAGCTGCTGCGTTTTAAGTCATTGTTAAAAAGACTGTCGGGGGCAACTTTGTGTGGAGGCACTGTGTCACCAGGTTACACAGTTACAAATGCACACACACACAAAGTGTGTAGGGAGCCTCCCACTTGTGTTTCACATGTTTCTTGGACTAACTGACCTGTCGGTGAAGAGTAATACTACTATAACTACAACAGACTATAATGAAGAGCAGTTAAGAGTTCATTCGACCAGCTGCCGGTGTTTGCCGTGAAAAACACAGACTTCTCTCGCCAAAGTGCACACACACACACACACACACACACACACACACACACACACTTTTCACTCCAAAACATACATAAGACACACACCTGCAGCATTAGCTCGCAGTCGTCCCTGCCAACAAAGATCATCTCTCGTGGTAACCGGTGGCGAGTGCCAGAGCTGCTGACCAGGAACCATGACGTCACACTCATGTTGCTGCTGCGAGTCAGGCTCGTCTTAGCATCCTGGGAGGAAACAAGCACAAAGAAATATTTAGAAGACTAAATGTTAACATTTTAGTCAAAGGGACCTGTGGTTTGTTGAATGACACTCACAATGTGTGTTCAAAGAAGATAAAAGAGCATTAAATAACTACTCAATCAGTGGAGAAGTCATCTTCATCTCACCTAAGTTAGAGCTGTTGGGCCAACGTATTCCAGTATGTGTTACTTCGCTTATAATGCAATTAAATAACCGATGTGAACATAATGTGTGCCTTGGGGAGTAAACCACGTCAGAGGTAGCCAGGTGTCCAGGTGTGAGTGGAGGATAATTAGCATGCTCACACGACAAAACCATTGCTGATTTTCTTCTTTAATAAAAAGACACAGCACGTATTGACGCCTTCATAACCAGTGCGTGTCCCATGGAGCATGCTGGGAAACCTGTTGCAAAGTGGCGCTGATGAGTAACGTCGGCTAACTACTCAAACTTCAGGTGCTCGGGTTTTTTACTCCACTTCCTGTAACCTTCGCCAACAAAACATTACTGCGAGATAAATATTAAGCCGAAGTATGATTTTCATTTAATTAACACTATTAATGTCTTGTGACGTCTTGTCATAACTCACACCTGGGCTACTTGAGCCCGTAGGTGACGGTTGTTTAGCGGCTAACATTAGTGAGCATCCGGCTCCACCGAAACGAGCCTTTTCCACCGATTTGATCCCACAAGGACGTCATTTTACCTTTAACGGCTTCTCCGTTTTACTCCAGAGTGAAGCCAGCGTTTAATGTCCGACAGCAGATGAAGCTCGACGACCGACATGTACAAAGAGCGCACCTGGTAAAACTGGACAGGTAATGCTCGATCACACCCTCGTCTCCCTCTGGGAATGACAATCAGGCGAAACTCTCCTCCGACGCCTCTTCTGTCGACACGGTGACGTAGCTCGACAAGTCAGTCAAACGCTCAGGAGTTTGAGCTGAGAGGTGGAGGAAGCAGGAGCTCTCACTCTGTTAGTTTTCCGGGTGCAGGAAAAACTTAACGGCCTCCTGTAGCTCGTCGTAATTAAATGTTCGTATTATTTAGTTAGTATAAGTATGTATCCATCTATATTATTAAGTTTTGTTTTTATGTTCTGTGACAATATATCTAATTTATTTATTTTCGTTTGTTCTAGGGAATTGTGGTTTAGGTGTGTAGAAAGTAATAGAATAAGTATATATCCTTGACCTTTACAAAAGTAAAACTACCAATGGCACACGATAAAAGTACTCAACCTTTTTTTCTGAAGTATAAAAAATAAATAAAAGTATTACATTCTAAAATAAAAGAGTATACATAATGGGTTATTTCAGAGTCATACATAACATATGATCTTACTGGATTATTGTCATTAATTGATTAACATGAAAGCATAATTTTAATGTTGAAGTAAAGGTAGAGTTTAATTCCTTTGGACTAATGAATCGAGCAGGCAGATACACTGCTATGGCCTTATTGCAGATGTAACATTATGGGTCTGCAGAAAAGCCAAATAATGTAATATAGAAACTGTTGCTTCATAATATTGTTTGTTCATCTGAAAGAACTGACAACTTAATATTTCAACTGTAAATTGTCTATCGCTTGGTCACAAATACACACAAAATATATTTATTATAGTATATGTATTTATAGTTTTAGAAATACCTAACCACTGAAATATTGATTGAATATGTATGGCCAAAATATGGGTATTAATTTAGACATTTTTCCATGGTTTCCATTTGATAGGTTCATCAGTTGTTTTGAAAGAAAATCTACATCTGCAAAGCAATGAGCCGATAATGCTGAAAGCAGCTGTGTGTTAATTGTAGAGGTACAATGTGTAAATTAAATGTAAATTTATCTTTTAGCCATCTGATAAGGCATCTTCATAATAGACGATCTTCGCCTTTATTCGCAGACATAGGACTTTGTTTATCTTGTTGTCTAACGCCGCGAGGACAACAGAAAAGGAAGTATCTCGGCTTAAAATAAAATAAAAGTATTGTTTTGCTTTGAACGAGCTAAAATCAAAACTGCTGCGTCACAGAATATATTCAAATAATGTTTATTTATTATTGTTGTTGAAGTGTGTAGAGCTTATGAGACATAAGTAACACAAATAGCATACCCCAAATTAAATTGCATTTGTAGTACGGAGTGTATACATTAATCTGCTTTCAATTATTCTCAAACAAAACCTTTAGTGATTATTTGTTAATATGGAATATTAAGCCAACGGAAATACGTGTTGCATAAACCTAACACCCACCAGATGGCGCTCTTGTTCCAATTTAACAATTTGATAAACAGCGAAATTTTCATTTTTATTTTTTTTGTCACAAGATAAATTCAGGATGTTAAGGGAGATTTTCAGTGAAGCCAGAAAGTCACGGTGTCTCCCTGTCGACATAAACCATCTTCATTCATGAATTATTTCAACCCACCAGTAGTGTTGCTCTTAGTGTAAGTAAAACAGGAGAAGAGTGATTACCTCCAGTCAGTATCTATGTGAGGAAAATATTTTCTAAAATAATCTTCCCTCACACAATATGGATTGTATTCTGCTTACAATTCTTCATAAGTGTGTCACTCTTAAAAAAAGAAGTAGCGCCCATTTTTTGTACAAATTAAGGTCACTACCAGGTTGGGTGTTGTTATAAAGGGGCTTGTCGTCAACAGGTTAAACCAGTTTCCAGGGGCCCTGTCTTTCATCAAATCATGCCACCAGTTTAGTCTACCAGCCCATTGAAACAGCAAAAGGGCATATTTTGGGGGGTTTTCACTGAAGACACTTTAATAGTTCACAGTCGGAAAAGCACAGGTTTAAATAGTCAAATTAATGACGGCTGAATTCCATTTAGCTGCTTCAGTTTCCGGGTCCTGGTGTAGTGGATGACGGATGACTGTAACACTGTCACGGCTTACTGGGAGCCATGAATAGAACAGAGACACGGTTGATGTTACTAGTTACCACTGTTATTGTCCTACTTGAACAATTTGCTACGTTGATTATTTATAGTCCATGATGTGTCACACCGACAACTATCACTTCCTGAAAACCGCTGCATCTCTCCAACCTTGTCCCTTTCTCTCCTGGCTGATGGTGCCTCATTCCAGATGATTATATCTGGATCTTTGTCCTCCAGGAGATCCAGCCTCTCCTATACCTCTCTCTCCTATTTTCTCTCTCTCTCTCTCTCTCCCTCTCTCTCTCGTGCTTGAGTTTGGTCTCTTGTGTGTTCTCTAGATCTCCATGGTGAAGGAGGAGGTTGTGTGTCTAAGGTCTGTTACTTATCAGAATTGAGGGTGTGAGGCCAGAGGGTGTGGTAAGACGTACAGATTGTAAAGCCCCTTGAGGCTAGTTTGTGATATGTGGTTTGGGGCATTACAAATAAAATCTGATCCTCCAGCTTTTAGTCTCATCCTCCAGTTTATATGTGTTTTGTCCATCTGTCTGCCTGCTACAACTTCTCATTCTATCGCTTCTAAAAGCTAAATCAATATGGGAAAGTGTCTTTGACCCCATCATTGTTCTCCTAATCAAGAGGCACACTTCCTCATAGTACACCTTTAGTGTACATCAATGCCAGCCTCCACTGGTTCCATGTTATGACATATAAGAGGAAGCGTTTTTGTCTCTAGCACAAAGAAGAGAGGAGTTCTGGCTTGCAGGCTGCGTGAGTGACACTTTCCTCATGCAGCACAACACTACATCCCCCGGGGGAGGCCTGTGGCGGAGCCGCAGCCCCAGCTCTGCGCTCTGTTTTGGGCTGTGCAGCTCGAGTCAGGTGAGGGATGGTTGTCAGGTGAGCGCCACACTGGGCCAGGCCTCGATCTCGCTGTGTGGCGCTGTGTATTACAGCTGGCCAGAAGACAGACTGTGAGCCCTGGCTGTCAACATCTGCTCCAGAGACTGTACCATCTGCCCCGGGGCCTCGGGGGGAGCACCTCTCCCATCTCAGACCAGCTGCAGAGCCCCAGACGTGGACCCGAGCGGTCCTGCAGAGGCAGAGAACGCGGCCAAGACACAGCCAGAGCCGCCATGTGCAGGAACATTTGTCTCACACACTTAGCTTTGTTTTATCTGTTGGGTGCAATCACAGGGAGGTTGAGATGACAACACAACTCCTATTTACAGGCAGAGTGAAGGTCCAGCCCGCTGACTTAAAGGACCTCGGAGGTCAGACGTCGCCATATTAATTCCTATGTTAATGAAACTGAAGTTCCCTTTTATGAAAAGTGCAAAGATAAAGAAACATGGAATAAAAAAAACATGATCAGGTGGAAATAGAACATTCGGGAAGAACTATGCAAGATGGAAAACCATGAAAAGTTCTTTTCTTAAAAACTCAACATTATAATATGTTAATTAGCTGTGGGAATGTCTAGACACAATCAGTATTCCACAATGGATTTATTTAGTCAATTTATGTATTGAGTTCTGGGCTCTTGAATTAATTTGTCTTCAAGGTCAAAACTAAAATACTTCACAATAAAAGTCTAAGAGTCTATACAGCTTTTTGTTAAGACCTTTTATTTCATGAATTTGAAAGCAACAAGTAAAAACTGTGTACAAAGTTTATATTATTTGTTTACTAAAGCTGGTGTCCTCAGTCTCAGGAATATGGGAGGGCAGGTACAAAAGAAGTTGAAATAAAAAAACAAAAATATAAAAATGAATTTCCCTATTTTCAGAAGGTGACAGCAAAAGGGTGAGCGTGCATAGGAATAAGTAACAATCAGAAACTGAACAAAAAGGTTTGCAAATGATTGAAGTGAAAACATCATAAAAACCATTACATTCAATAACGTATGATGCAATTTTGAAAAATTTGTCATCTTCCAAAAAAAAAAAGAAATCACTAAAGCGCTTTTGGAGACTTCTTAAACACTTTGAAACAGGACTTTCAGTTCCCAAGCATCTCAGTTTAGCCTCAGCTGTCTCTATAAAAAAAAAAAAAAAAAAAAAAAAAAAAGGGGAGTAATCATTCACACAAGCAATTCTTGTTTTATTTGTATCCACAACATTTGAACTTAAAAAAGAAGCTAATTTAGTCTTTTACCAACCATAAAGTAAACAAATAAGATTCCAAATACAATCATTTCGGGGCAGCAAAGTGCATATCATTGGCACAGTAAAACTCGATTTAGTCAATGCTGGTCTCATATAAATAACTCAGAAACTTGTGAAGGGACTAAAGGGCGCTAAAGAAGCAAATCAAAGATGACTGTGTGCGTTTCCCCTGAAGCCCAGTTTGTTAGCAAAGTATTTCTAAAGAAGTCTATTATGTTAAAGTGACCTCATTGAGGCTGCAGTGAATGCACTGGGTGGAAAACACCCAATACTGTACTGTACATGGAGGAAAAGTCCAGAGGAGAGAAGAGTTTCTGATGGGTCAGCCATGAATGATCGCTGATCAGAAGGAAACCAGGAGGAGTCTGCAGCACAGCGTCAAGATAGGAAGGCATCAGGAACTATAAGCACTTACTTCAAGGGGCTGGAGGAGCTATTTGTTATCCTGAACCAGAATCTGGGTTTCTCTCAGTGACTGGTGTGAAACCAGTCAAGAGGAATCCATTGTAGGACAACTTTTACCTTAATGACTAATCACTTTGCTTTTTTTTTTTGCGCGTCCACCATTCCTCACATCAGACCGTATTGCACAATTGATCAGACTCATTGTGGTGTAGCATGACAAAAACAACAGACAGTTTTGCATCAGGGTAGTAGAAAAGTGATAAAAATCCCCTCCAGAAGATGGTGTTTCAGTCTGAGCAGAATCAGCCATGTGTTGCAACACGGAAGTATGCAGAATGATTGACTTTATTTGACACGGTACATTCACTTTAAAAGCCAAAAATGTCTCAAAGTCTGAATGGTATTTGAATTGTTCAGAAGTCTGAGAGAAGAAAACATGGATTTATTATCCACTCAACAAACAACACTCTGCTCAAATGATCTTTTTGGTCCACAGTATTCATATTTCTATTTGAAATGGTTGGTTCATATTCGCTTGTATATTTTCAATACAAAATTAACATCAGTGGCCTAATTTGTGCATAACATAACTACATGTCCCCATTCATTATGGTGTATGGATGCCTGCTCAGTATACAACATAACAACTAGGAGATGCAGGTCGTGTTAACTCTCTCCGTGGTCAGTCTTCAAAGGCCTCACAGAACAACCACAGGTATCTTTGTTTTGTCTTGAATTTCCTCCTTCCTGGAAAACACAACTTGCAGATTGAAAATGTTACATCCACCAACGACATCTGCAGACAATGCAGGGAGGATGGGGCTGTGGCCCCGGTCTTTTGAGAGTGCAGTCGGGTGGGGTGAGGGGAGATGTGGGACCGAGGGAATCCATGAGAGTCCTTTAGGCCGTCCCACTGGCAGAGTAGGAGAACTGGGGGAAGTGGGGCCTTCGCTCGCTGTCGAATGACTCCATACTGTCCTCTGAGGATAGAGGACAAACAACTGCTTATTCATCGTTTATCGTGGGTGATATTACAACACATACTGTGAGACAATATACATCAGTTACTGTCAAACTGAGATTTTGCCACCCCACTTATTCCTTTGCATCTCCCCCTTTAATATGCGTGTGTATTAATATGAGTTACACCATTGTGAGCAAAGTTGCATACTATTTTTATAGCGAGAGATAGCGGTACAGGTTAGCACAGATATAGGGTAAGTTATAGGAAGGTTTATCTGAATGGAACATTCCTTTAGGAGGTTGCCATTGATCGAAAGAGAGGTTGTAGGACAACCTGCAGTGATTATTATGTGAATGTCTTATCAACAAGAGACCCTGATCGTTCATTGCAGCTTTAACATACAAAACGTAACTTTTTTTCAGATAGAGGAAGACTAAATACCTTCTTTGGAAAAAGTCAGCTAAAAACCTTACATAGAAAAAGGCAAAGTGCCCAGGCACCAAGAAAGCAGGACACCCTTAGGGGAGGGGGCTATAGATGGCATATGACTGTTCGGTCAACTCTTCGTTAGTTCCAGGGGGACAGCTAGGTCAAGCCCGCTGTAGTTCCTGTGTGAAAGCTGGCAGGATGTCAAATATGCCTGCGTGGCTAGATAGTTTTATCTTGGAATTGCTAAATTAAGATAAGCAAACGAAGCAGATGGTTACGTATGTGTTTATTTCAATATGACATAGTGATGCTCAGGTGTTGGGCTTAAAGGTGTTTATTAGAGATCTTTTATCCACCTTGCATAGAGTATAATTTATTTAGGTGACGCTTGCACCATATAATCAATGCTTGGCTAAATGTATTATAAATGAAGAATTGTAATCGCACGTCTGTATTAAGTTCAAATGTGCAATCAGGATGTCTGGTGTTCATTAATACTTTGTACCTTCGTGTGATTTTTTGATAAAAATATTAAACTGGGAACTTGGGCGAGGCAGTAGAGTGTGGGAAGTGGAGTCAAGAGTTTATTCAGATGTGTTTTTGCCGTGTTAGGTGAAGCGTTGTAGTGATACTTCAGTGTAGTTGAGTTCTTTACTTTCTCCGCACTTTCAGTAGAGCCTCTATTCTCCTAAATTCTCAGTTTTCCTTCTAAGTATTTTTAAAGTTGCATTTGTAACTGGTACATCCTTTTCTATCTTTTGTTGAAATAAATATTGATGGATAAAGTTTAAACAAGTCAGCGCATCCGTAGCCCTTTATTTCAATTCAATTCTCGCTGATCGGGCCACCAGTGCCGGAGGCAGAGCTCCACGACGAGCCGCCCCGAGGTGAGTTTGAGGTACATCCATCACGGCTACACACAGTTAAATATACAAGATACACTTACATAACAGACACATATTTGGTGTGTTGGCTGTTTAACAATATACCAATAGTGTGACTGTGGATTTGATCTACATCGCCTACTCTGGTAACTTACTCAAGTACACACTAATCTAATTATTCTTATAGCTGGGAGTTCAAATGTTGCATTGTGACATCAGACTAGTTATCGTCTTAAATGTCGCTTATCGTAATGTAGTAAGACGTTGACTTTTCCTAATCTTAAAAGCAAGACAAGTAGTGGTATAATTTTCTGAAATTAACCGTTAATGCTGCACCTGCCTAGCCATCATATCCACGCTTTTATTAGTTTACTTAATTTAGTCTATATCAGTGTAACTATTTTTCTTATACTGGTCATCTCTGCTTTTACAGACTGGCTGTAATTCACATGCATTAGGTGACTTGGTGAGACACGACACTCTGTATAATGACACCAACTCTCCAGGAGAGGGGAGACTCCTCTCAATTCTCTGCTCTGTTTTCTTTACTCACGTTCAGGGACACAGAGTCAGGAACCCCTTTTTTAACGGTTAGTAATGTAGTAACCCAAGGCGGTAAAAAAAAAAGTCTGCTTTTGTCTCGAGTGAATTGAAAGTGTAATTCTTCATTCTTAATAAAGTCTCACAGGAGGTGGAGGGACATTTATTACACAAGTTGGTTTGCAATTCTTCTTCTTTTGCTCTGTGCTCAGGTCACATCTGCCTTACTGTCACACAATAAGGAACGTCTGATGATTCGACTGTGTGTATTAAGTGTGCTGAATGTGTGGGAGCGCACGGTTTGGTGGTACCTTGTCCGGGAGGCGTAATAGTGATGGTCTGTGCTGTGAACTCCTCGTCAAAATATCGAGTGTCCGTCTCCGAGGTAACTTGGGGCTTAAACGGCGGGACCAGCTGTTGGAGAGGAGAAGAGATACAAATATATCGGCACATCAGGGGCGTCAGTCAGTTTGGTAACGGTTGTCCTCTTGACGGCAGTCTACGTCTTTTCTCAATGGTGGCACTTGAAGTGACACAACTTTATTGATCCCTAGGGGAAGGGATGTTTTTCTGAGCTTTATGTCCTTTCAGTGATGACAATTTCAAGAAAATGAAGTTGAACCAAAGCGACTGACCTTCTTCTCATACACGTCTTGCCATTCGATTCCTGCGAAGAACTTGTGCTGCATGATTTCCTTGGCATCGTCTGGACCTCCACCTAACCTGCAAGACAAGTACAAAAGGCCAAATAAGGATGTACGTCACTGATCATCTTCATTGCTGCTTTGAAAACAGTTCTTTTCACTTTTCCATCTATTTTATCATAAGAAAAGCTGAAAACTCATGTTAGTAATACACTTTTTGAATCGTAAACAATTGGATGTACTAGCTGCAGTAGAGGCGCCTGACCTCTGCATGGGTTCCTTCTTAAGAAGGCCAGACAGCAGCGAGCGTGCCTCGGGGCCGAGAGTCCGAGGAAAGCGGATGTCTTCCATGAGGATGAGCTCGAACAGCTTCTCGTGGTCCTGGTTGTAGAAAGGCAGTCTGCCGCACATCATCTCGTACATCACCACCCCCAGACCCCACCAGTCCACAGCACGGCCGTAGTCGTTGTCTTCTAGCACCTTGGGGATGAAGAGGGGTGTAAAAGTTTATTTAATGCAGCTGTTGGGATGCTCATGAGCCATTTTAACTACTTGGAGAGGGGTTATAGCACGTAGGGATTATGTTCTTTTTCACAGAATATTTGTACAACAAGCTAAAGAAAAAGTCTAGTTGCGATGACTTTTCGGTGACAGTTTAGGGTTCGACCAATAAGGTTGCGTTTGGATATCAGAAGGCTGTGAAGACAGCAGCTCTTTAGGCTTATACCAACCCTAAAGCAACTGTCCCCCCATCGCCCCTCCCCCACCAAAATCACCTGCTCTCCCCTCTGGCCTGGTCTTTTGAGGCAGCGGCCTCAGCCAGCCCTGACTCACATCTCACATTAGGAGCATGGGTAGAGTTTCCCCTGGAGCCCTGCATATTTAATCACCACAGGACCTTCCACACAAACACACACATACAGATCAACAAACAGCAGAGGTGTGGGTCGCTTAAATAAGCAAATGTGGAGCAACAAACACAGACCAGTCCTCCAAACAAACCGCTCAATGAGCACAACCAGTCCGGCCAGAGAGGGGGAAATATTGTCGTCTTATATTTTCCATAGGATGACTTTTCTCGACAGTTCTTAATGAGACAAAATCCGCCAGTGTTGTGCTCACTGAACAGCGCAACCTGTTGCATGACTAATGTGCTGCTGAGCGGAGTTGTTCCAAGGTCTCCGGGGACATGTACTGGATTATACCTCGCCAGGCGGATGTTGAAGGTGAAATCAAGACAAGGAGAACAGTCTGTTCTCTTAAACCTCGAGCAGCGTGATGCTGGGCAATTCAGACCCAAGAATAGAAACTTCGGTAAAAAGACGTGGGCGGATTAATAGAATTAGATATGGACACAACAGTGCACAGGCCAGGAGAGAGGGTCCCGGAAAACAGATGGACGGATGTGTCCGTAAAAGGAACAAAACTACTGCGTGTGTGTGTGCATGTGCACGCAGCCGCGCGTGTGGCAGTGGGCACTCCGCCTGGCGCTGCGGTGAGCGTCGAAGAGGATTGGGAGGGCAGGGGGAGTAACGTGAAGCCGGTGTGAGGCTAGGATTACTGGGCCGTCTCTATTTCCAGCGCCGCTGTCGTGTGATTCACACCGTGCGACAGCTGGGCCCGCAGCTGCCCCATATATGTAGAAGAGCGCCACAGCTGTGAAGCTGCCAGGAGCGCAGGAGCCAAGCTCATCCCTCATATACGTAACCAGGACTGCCTGCCTGCCTGCTTGGGCCCCAGCCCCAATCTAATACTGTTACACTGCCCCAAAGGAGCACAGACAGGGGGAGGAGAGAGCGGATAAAAGCCCCAACACTTGCTGCTGCTGCTCTGAAGCCCTCCTCTGTATTCTGCACTTTTTATGCTCACAAAGTTCCTCGCTGACAGCCATTAATCTTCCACGATTGTGAATCCAGATCAGTTTCAGTGGCGAGATTAAACCTGTCCGCATTTTTCTTTGTGGATATTCCCTAAAAGCCAATAACATTTTCTCCTCTTGTAACTACTTAATAAAAGTGACAAAGTGAATTTGTACCACTCTTTACTCCAGAGACAAACTGGTCCGGTGGATTGAGTCTCTCCTCCCTCTCACTCCCCCCTGCTCTGGGTGGAATATTCCCAGACGTTACAGCATTCCTGTGCAGCACACACAACAAGGTCATTGTTTACTGCAGAACAACCTGTAACACTGCCCGCCCCGCGCTCCACAGAGACACTCTCCGGCGACCCTGTTGCCATGGTAACGCCCCCTGATGTATCCCCGCTCTGCGCTGCCTGCGCCGCCGCGGACTGTGCTACCCTGTGGAGGAGCGACGAGGGCTGGACAGAGTTTAGGATGGAACATTGGGGAACTGAGGTTCATAGAAGTAGAGAAAATAAACATTTTTATTTGACATGTGACCAGACGTGAGCGAGGACACAATCACACGCGCTGCCCAGCCGTTTGCCTCGATGGCTCAGTGCTGATGGTTGGAGGCAGGTTCAGTCTGACAGATGAAAGTAACAGGTATGTGTTCCTATGAGGCCGCCTGAAGCATTGTGGCATAGCTCTGGCTCTGCCCGGGTCAGGCGAGGCATCCAGGGCAGCAGTGGTGCTGTGGCCCCCCTTGGTGACACACAGCAGCTGTAGCCAATGTGAATTTTTTTTTTTTTTTTTTCTCAGGACGGAAGCTCACGTTTCCAGACGCGCTGCCAGCCAATCGACCCTCCGGCTCCGCCAACCAGAAAATTCCAAATGAAGGCTAAAAACAACGATACGGCAACTGTGTCAACATGGACACCCTTCTCCCGGAAAACATTTTTACGGCAACAGGCGAGGGTCTAGCGCAAACACTTATGTACTTACTCACACACGCAGCCAACACTCACAATGCGATATCGGGTTACACAGCCCACTCCAACACTTGTCATACCTGCACGGAATAGGGAGTAGCCACACCCCTCCTCGTACAGCAAATATGAGAGCAGGCTGCCCTGCCCTGGGCACACGGCACACTCATTAACTCACAGACTTCAGCTGGAGATTAGAAAGGCATTTTGGGACAGCTGCCCTTTCTTCCCCATGCTTTTCATCCAGTGATACGCAACAACACACGTTGCATTTTTGTCCGGCATCTAATCAAAATGATCTCAGGTCGTTGGCCAGGTAAGGACTGAAACGTATTGAATGCACAGGCTTCCTTGAAGGACGCAAATGATCACTGAATGATTTGATCTCAACCCACTCAACATCCCATTTAAGGCAGCGTCATACTCAGTCTAACCATCAAAGAATAGTTTTCATCCCACCACGGGGATTCATAGACTTTGACGTTTTGTTCTCTAAAGTGACCTGAAAGGTGACTTCATGTTTGTTTTTCCTTTAATTTGTTCTCCATCTGATGTACAAACATAAACATTGCTTTGTTGCATGAAAGGGTGAAGTCAATATTCCAGGGAGACTGAATCACTGTCATGGTTACCTCAGGTGCGAGGTACTCTGGCGTCCCACAGAACGTTTTCATGGTTGCGCCGTCTGTGATCCCTTCCTTACACAGGCCAAAATCTGTGATCTTTATGTGTCCGTCTTTGTCCAGCATAAGGTTTTCCAGCTGAAGGGGAAACAGATGTTAGCATCATCGTAAAAGGACTCATCACTAAATCACTGTTAAGAAGAGTTAACAAGCACGGAGGGAGGTGACGGGAATATTAATGTTATTAAAAAGTACAAAACGATGTGTGTCTGTGTTACTTATGGTTCCACTAAATTATTGAGCAAGTGAATTTCAGAAATTTTGGCAAAAGTAAAATCTCAATCAGTGATGAGTTCTTGATGCAAAGATAACGCCAACTGTGATGACATTTCATCACTGCTTAGCGCTCATGTTATCATTTATGTTAACATGAACTTGCACCATACCCTCTACTACATGACTCATACCGCACAGCTTCTCCAGTTGTCTTTTGTACCAAAAATGTTCAGTTTCTTTGTCTTTCTATTTTTTGTTTTGTTCTGCTCCGTTTCTCTCTGCCCTATGTAAAGCGTCTTTGAGTATTTAGAAAGCGCTTTATACAATTAAAGTATTATTAATTATGTTACCGATCTTTTTGTTTGAATGAATGAATGAGTCATGTGCACAGTGTGGTGTTTCCATCTGCTGCTATGGTGATAGAAAGAGGTGAGATGTTAAAAGGGCCCCACTATCTTGAACTGATATCAAAGGTTACCACAATGCTGATTCAAAGTTCCTTATATCCATTTTTGTATGGGCTGTCGAGTGGAGCACAGACATATACTGATGAGTGGTAGTGTGCCACGAATGCCTTTTATAAAGTAGAATAAACTGGAGGAATCCTAATGACAAAGATCTACTTGAAAAACAAGTTACTATGAGCCTTTATTGCATCTTCTCTTTCCCACCACAGCCAAAAATAAAAAAACTTAAATACAAAAGTTGAAAATTCCTATAAACACAGGTTAATGGCAACATACCTTATATTGTTTGTGATCAAGTAAATTGACTTATTGTGCATCATGCAGCGTCATGAGTTAATATTGTGTCCTCCCACCCTCTCTGTCTCTCTCTGTCTCGCTCTCAGTTAAAGTCACCTGGCAGCTGTAGCTCACACGTGGCCAGCAGCGCCGGCCAGAGTCAGCACATCCTCCAATCCTGCTACCCTCGCATTTTCAGGAGAACCCAAGCAGGCTGGGAGCCTGCCTCATAAACCCAAGGGAGATGGAGGGAGGGAGAGAGAGAGTGCTGTGCTGACCTGGCTGCTACAGTTTTATCAGCTGGAAGTAGTGGGGCTAGATGTGTCCACTTCAACACCGATACCCACAGTCCTTCTAAATTCAATCCATCTCTGATCCAGTCTTTAGACTTTTGTGTCGCTTTTAAAAACAGATATATAAATTAAAAAAACAGCAGCTTGCAGCATCTTTACTTGATGATGACGGACATTATCTATTTGTTATTTAATAGTGCTGTACTGCCAGTATATAAAATGCCATCAATTACGCATAAAGTACCCAAAAATCCCTCTCCAAGAACACTGTGCGCATGCTATAACAGGAGGCGGTGGCAATGTGTTCAAACAGGACTGGTGGTTATTTCTGGCGAGCTGCAGTAAGCGTATGGACCGAGCCTCCCTCCAGCTGCAGTGAGGTCTGGAGACTGATCTGGGGGAGGCAGATCAATAAACCCTGGCCACTGTCACTGCTCTCGATGGAGGAAAACCCTATTTATATCTTGAAAAAGGGGGAAGGAAGAGAAAGGGGGGAAATAGAAAGACAGAAGGCAGGCTGACCACGAGGATGACATCTACCTTTAGATCTCGATAGACCACGTTTCTTTCAGCATGCAGGTAGTCCAGCGCTGACACTATCTCTGCACCGTAGAACCGTGCCCGCTCCTCTGAGAATACACGGTCCCTTGATAGATGGAAGAAAAGCTGAGGGGAATCAGGGGAAAATGGACAGTGAGAAGGCAGAGGAAGAGGAAGTTGTTTAGTACACTGAGAATAGTAACAGTCACACTGTTCAACAGTATTCCGGTTCACCTTCAGGTGCAGATTTTGTGATTGTTAAAATGGTTTACCTCACCACCGTTTGCATACTCCATGACAAAGCACAATCGGTCATGTGTCTGGAAGGAGTATTTCAGTCCCTGCAGAAAAAGAACGACAACGCTCAAAGCAGAACTTGATGATGTTTCCAGTGAATTCAAGAGGAAGCTGACATTTAAAACCAGACGATTGTTACATCAAACATCACAATGCACGTTGCAGCTCTGAACGTTCAGTTACATTTTTTAAACACAAATGTCAAGTGAAAGATAACTTAAACTGCAGCCAAGTGTATCCAGTCAGTGTATTGAGCCTTTTCAACAACTGCTGTGTGGCAAACATTGGTCCCATTCATTGCACTGAGCACATCACATTATGTGTTGCCTCCACCCACCACTTAGAACTAACATTTTGGGGGAGCTTTTCACTACAACCCACCTCAGACTTACAGAGAAAAAGTTAACGGATAAAATAAAAAAAGAAGAAACATCCAGTGTTGCTATAAAAGGCCCGGCTCGACTGCTGCCTTTGTAAGAGCAGCTCTTCAAAACATTCCTGCTAAAACTGCGCCTTTTTTTCTGAATGGATGCTGCCGTGTTGGATTGAAGAGGCTCCAGAGGATCTCTGTGAGTTAAAATAAGGTTTGGTTTAGGTATATGGAGGGGCTCCTTACCGTCAAGAACGGATGCTTTGAATTCTGGAGGACTCTGTTCTCTGTGAGTGTGTGCGCCACTTCATCCTGAAAAAAAAACACAAAGAGTGTTTGTGCAACTCTCATAATGGCTACCCATTTAGGTATCAGTCATTGCTCCACTGCCCTCCCTTTAGTGTCTCCCCCTCCCGATTTACTTGCTCATTGGCATCCACTCACTTTTGCTACGATCACCTCCTTCTTTAGGATCTTCATGGCGTAGTAGCGTCCTGTGGCCTTCTCCTTTACCAGGATAACTTTGCCAAAAGTGCCTTTTCCCAGGAGTTTGAGGTATTCAAAGTCATGCATAGTCTGGAGAGCCAGGGGAAAGAAAGTGGAATCTGGTTACAAACAGAAGCATTAACAAACGCATGCTCTAACTAGCCAGGGCACACATTCCCACAGACGACAACACAGAAGCATTTAAAGCACTATTTCACCCATCATTCAATTTCCACTCCTCTAATAGTTTGGCCTATATGGAGTTGTGTCTACGTTAACCTCTGACCCCAGCACTAAGGAGAATGTTGAAAATGGTTATGTGAGCGACATCCAATCCGGTGGCCTTGGACCTTGATGTCATGACACATGTGGGGGTTGTGAAACCTGGTGGACACACTATCTGGTGCTAAGCCACCCACGGCTGATGTTGGAAAAGTAGCTTTGGAGAAGCGAAGGAAAGTGGGCTTAAGTTGAGCAAGTGCAAATAAGGCAGAGCTGGGTGGGAAAGCATTGCAATGGTCAACTTGGGGGACCAGGGTCAGGGTCAGGTAGAATATAGGTGTGGTGACTTAAACATCTATGGTAATGGCCACTGAGGTTTGTCAATGCGTGGACAGCAGAGACGAGCAGATACAAAGCAGGAAAGTGACCATACCACTTTCTGCCTGGGTTTGGTCAGGTAGACCTCCATGTCCATGGGGTCTGGAGAGGAGTCCATCATCTCCTCCTCTTGTTTCTGCAGGCCTTCAGCCACGGCTTGGATGACTTTAGTCCATTCTTCCCTGAGGGAGGGACAGGCAGCAGAGAGATTACATCAGCCCATTTACCATCATGCAAGCCCAGCAGCCCAATCATGTAATTGTCTTCTTATCAACAGGAAGGCAATTTCAAGTGTGAGTTCTGCCAGTAGCTAGTGGACCTTACGCAAGCGCATAACAAGATTAAATGTGTATGTTTGTGAGTGCTTCTACATGTTAGAAAAACAGAGCTGTTAAACTGCTTTCTAGCAACAGGGGCAAATTATATGCATATGAATGATTTGTGTTTTACTGCTCTGTGAGCTGAGAAGTGTGCGCTTCTTGCTTGCCTCTCCTCGGGGGTCTCCACGTGGAAGGTGCGCTCGATGACAGTGGTCCACTGCAGGCAGCGGATGATAAATGTGTTGGGCTTGGGCCGTTCCGTCTTCATCAGCTGGCACTCTGACCACAGCCACGGAGGAAAGGAGGGAGAGAAGGCGGGAGGGGAAGGAGATGGCGAGAAGGGCCAGTGTGTAGGGGAGCAGAGGGGAGAGACAGACCCACAGTTATAGCCATTTATCTTTATCGCCACCCGAACAGACACTGTCGGCCAATTTGGAAACGAACAGGTGCACTTTGGTGGAGGAAAACAACTCCAATCTTTAACTTGTCAGCCCCATTAAAACTTTGCTACTATACGTTTGGATCATAATTTGGGATTTGATGTAATACTCTAAATATTCCAAACTCCCTCGAATGAATGAATAAATGGATCAATTAATACACATTCTAATATAAGCAATTAAATTGTTTGCAAAGATTTATAAATACATGGAGTGTTTTGAATGTAAAACGTCACATTATAGCGAGAGAAGCCCTATATAATATCCCAGAACCCAAGGCAACGTCTTCAGAGTATTTGTTTTCTCCAAACACAAAGACATTGAGAGTGAACAGAGACCATGTCATATTGCAGAGATCAATTTGACTCATTCTTATGAAGCACATCATCACATCCTTTCCCTCCGTTACGCTCAATTCTCACACTTTTGCAGCAAATAATTGTCTTGTAAGCAGTTTGCAAAAACAATTACTCAAGAATGTCTAATAACTGAATTTAGAAAGCAGAGATTCCCATCTGCACCTCCTTCAAATCAACATCTGTTCCCAAATGAAACATGTCAGCAAATATGTCAGAACGTGACACAAAATGGCCTCTGTCTGATAGATGGAGGACAGGGGAGTGGACCACCACTGAGATCCAACATGGCTCCATCAGGCTGAATATGTAATCCAGCTGCAGCAGCCCCGTCAGCAGCAGCGCACCATGTGTCCTCCGTGGTGGGGTCGCAGTGGTGACAAAAACCAACGCCGCTGATGGAGACAGAGCCTCAGAGCGGCGCCCAGATAAATACTTGAAATCAGGCAGCTAATAGCCACGATAACTCAAGAGCGTCGGAGAGGAAACATTTTGTTAAACAAACAGTATGCTGTCTAATTGCTGTGTTCAGTCATCTGCACAGCTTATCACAGCAACTTTCTCTGATATGAAGATGGAGTGGGCTGGGCTGCTCTGGGCATTTCATTTTGTTGTTGTTATTTTCTGTCACAGTATAAAAACTGAGAGTTGAGGGTGGGGGCGCACACAGAGAAGAGGAACGGCATCTGATATATTAACACAAGGAGCCAGACTTCTTGCATGCATGTTCAGTTACAAAGCTGGCTTTGCCCTGGAGCACTGCCCTTGTTGAAAGAAACTAGCAGTGAAGCCGTTGCAATGAGACTACAGACATTTTGCTAATGTCTCTACTCAGAACCAGTGACATACAATGATAAATGTATAGCTGATAATATTAGAGGCCTCCTCTTCATACTTTGACCTCACAGGCACTTGGGTATGCTTTGATAAGCTGTTTTTTCCCTGTGAATAATCCCTTTTTTAGGGTGGATAGAGAATTCAGATACATGTAAAACCAAAACAAGTATGTGAACATATCTGTTACAATAATACAAGTAGAAACAAAGGGCAGAAGAAAAAAATATGGTAAGACAAGCTGCAAGAGACATCAGGGGAAAAATGCAATGGTTTCTCTGAAGTAGATACTCACGTGCGACAGAGAAGTTATTTAAGGGGGTTTCCAGCTGGTCAACATCTTGCGGTCGCTCTTTGTAGCCAATGAATGTACCATCACTCTTCAGGAGAAAATACCTTGGCCTCCAGGTTTTGATGTATTCACCTGATATGAGAAAAAGATTGAAACACACTGGTGAGTTACTGTATAAGAGACGAGACAAAAACAACTTGTGACAAAGCAAGAGAGATTTTCAGAGTGTTTCTGCTCACAGAAAAACATTAAATGAGAAACATCAAATGCTTTCACATTCCAAAAATTGCTCAATAATGCGCAACCATTTTGTTTACATTGTGGTTTCATGATTAATGACAAAACAGTGTTGTCCTTTCTCTCTATGTTTTAATTCCCAGAGGTGCAACCCATTTCCCGCAATCTAATTACTATGCTGTTCAGTAGTGCGCCCTAAAATGACCACCGTGTCCCCATCTCTCTTTTAGTGTAGGTCAGCTGCAGGACAAATGGTGGTTTTAGTAGAGTCAGGACCCTCTCCCCCGCCCTGTCTGTCCCCTTTGCAGCAGTCACTTGCAATGTGTAGACTCTAAGTGAATGTTCAAATGGTTCAAACGCTTTCTGTCTTGCTACCCTTTCCATAAACTGGCAAGTTACATTCAGGCTCTCAGTTCGACTTAGACAAAGTAAAGCTGAAAATCAACTTACGGTGTATATTCAAGCGTACTCCGTCAATTTATCATTGCACTCCTCGAACACTGTTGTTTTCAAGATGGACCGTTTAAAACAAGTCGTATCAAAATCAGCAAAACCAAAGATGTCCTTTTTTTAAATTCCACCCATTATTCTTCCCCGTTGAAGCCTGGCACCTACATTACCCACAATGCAACTTGACTGGCAACAGTTTAGCCGGAGAATTAGGTGTGTTATGCTAGTAGAGGTTCAAGTAGCCTTGTTGTGCAAGCCTAAAAACAATAAGTGAAACAAGCTACAGTTGTCTGGTAAGCTCCCTTTGCTCCAACTCCAGTCACACAGATTTTTTTAATTTATAAATTTACGGTCATCAGCCCAAACAAATACTGCTTTAAATGACACGATTGGTGCAATCTGTCAAATGTTGCATAGCTAAAGAATCGGTGGAGTTAGGGTTCCCATATTTTAGTTAATAGTTTGATAAACCGCAACCACTCATCTGCCTCTTTTCTATCAATCACTTTGTAACACCCGCGTCATGTTTGCCAAAGCCTCAAATTGATTTTCAAATAAAACTTTCCACAATTCCAATTTTCTGGACAACACCCATAACTTCAGGCCATGTGCATGCATCCCACTCACTTAGACACAGCATCACACAAATGAATCTCTTGCAGGCAGACAAAACTCAATTTATTCCGGTGATGCTTCAAGAAATGTTGGGCCAGATGTTGTGCAGACGAGGGAAAAATAGCTTACATACCATAACAAGGCAGCGGCACACAGTGGAGGGACTTGAATATTTATACAGGAAAAGTGTAATTTATTTTTAATTACGGAGCCGCATATTAACCCCATGCAGAGCTGTAGCAAGCTGTCCTTAATTGCCCCATTTCCTCTAACACAGAAGTGTGGCGTGTGTGTGTGCGTGTGCGAGCGTGTGAGAGAGGGTGTGAGTGTGTCTGCAGGGGGGAGGCAGGAGATCTGTCAATATGAGCTTCTGTTACCATCCTTCAAACCCACACCTCTGACTGATGACGCTGATAATATGTCTGTCCGAGACGGTGCAGATCAAAACAGCAGCTAGTAATGTCTCCACAGTTTAGTGGTCGTCCTGATAAAATATTTAAAAGGAGAGTACAAGAATTTACAACACTGGCTGAATCGTACTTTAAGATTCGTAAGTTTGGATAATCTCAAATTGATGAACTTCCTCTTCCTGGTTTTTTCTTTTTTAGTTACAACATGAGCAACAAACTGATAAGACAAGGGTAGCAAATTCATCCAATATTTAAGGAGGAAACTGCACATTGGAATGGGAACACATGAAATGAAGTGCAATAAAAAAGAATCTTAGATTCAATCGTCAATAACATCCAGAACGCACATGTTCATAACAATTGTACCTCAACATTTAACCCTCCATTTGCATTTAGGAGCAGCCGTCTGCTATAAAGCATGCATACAGTATAGTAGAAGCCGGGGATCAAACCCCAAACCAGTGGTTAAAGGACACTTTCTGGAGCCTTTGCAAACCTAAATAGGACATTTTCCATATGCTTTTTCTCTGCCAACACAAAGTGAGAAGGACAGGAAAAGGACACTTTGGAGAGGCACAATCTAGTTGACCTCCAGCAGGACGAGGCCTCGTAATGCCGACTGTCTTTGCATCACCTTCCAGCAGAGCATCAAGCCATCTACCCCAAAGCAAACATACATGTGTAAAAACACCTGATTTACTACCATTGGCAAACTTGTGGCACCAATCAAAACAGTAGAGGAAACATCTGCCCCATAGCACAACATACTTAAGTCTTCAATCCACAGCAGATGTCAAATATGTTATTACATTTTTCATCGTGGCACAGGAGGTTTTAAATCTCCTTTTTTTTGCAGAGTAAGAGTTTTTACTCTAAACAAAGCTCATTTAGAAAATTAGCTCCAACTTCAGATTGCCATTCTTGACGCCTTCCAACAAAGCCACTTGTATGAGATGTGCTGTCCTAATTAAAATACACACTGGCCTGAATCAGTTTAGTGGATTTCCCTCATGCCCGTTTCAATGCAACACAATTACTGTGATGAGCCGTTTGTCCGTTTTAAACTACAAGCCTCACCAATCAACTTCCACATCAGTCACCCTTGTCACGTACCAGTTGGTCTCCAGAGAATCCACATGCATAGCATTATTTATCATAGGCCTTCAAGAGAAGCAGACTCCCTTACTTCAGCATAAAATGAAAATAATTGAAGCACAGAAAAGGTGCTATTTAGGCGCGCATGTCGCCATTGAAGTATCAAATGTGACTTAAACCAACAGCCTGTTCAACACAAGCCTAAATATTTTACACTGCAGCCAGAAAGTCTCCTGAGCCTTCCATACCAATCCTTGTTTTCCTCAGCTGGGCCCCAGCTGGTGCCGCGTTCTGTGGTCAGGTTTTGGCTGACCCATATCCCCCAGCTATAGTCCTTGCCAGCCCACAGTGAGGACAGTATGTGCACAATGCAGAAACAGAATAATCAGCCTCCTACCTGACACCATGACATCAGACCAAAAGATACATGCTCGTCTTGCCCGTGGAGACTAAACTTTCAGTTCAAAAGTTTTAGTTTGGCAGAAGAAATGCAGCTAATCACTTCCAGAATGAGTGAGGATATTTTATACATTATAGTCCTCAGATCCTGATGGGTAGAGACAGGTGTTATGTGTACACATGTATGTATTTGTGTGTAAATACATCTTCCTGTGCACACTGTCCTGTGAGCAGTGAAAGGTATTTGTGTGTTAAAGGATTACAACAATATTCAGTTTTGGAAGCCTCTGAGCTTTTCCTGCCAGCTCCACTGACGCACAGCACCCACCAGCAGAAGCATGGGTGGTCATAGGTGACGCAGCAGCGCATGGCACGGCTTGTGTCAGCAAGCTAGACATTCTCCGTCACTGAGGTGGCCTCGGTCACGTGGGTGTTGGGAAGATGGCGATGCCAGCTCACCATTCTCAGTCACTAGCCCCTTTAAATAACTGTCACTCTTGAATTATGTCACTGTATTATTGAGGACATGACAAGTCTGCACTGGGGCGAGGCCACACAAAGCGCAAAACAAGCTCCTGAAGGAATGTGACACTCCAGGTCTAAACCCTTCCTGAGATTAATGACAGCTACTGTGATACTGTATCTGCAGAAAGTCTTCAATCACTCGTTTCATGGGTGGATGTAAATAAAAAGGAAAATGTTTGTGAGGCTTGTGTCATCACATACTACACCAACACACATCTTTCACAAAGACAGACACTGAGATGCAAGACCAAGAATTTAATCTTTGATGCACATCCATGAGGCTCTTTCTAGACAGGAGGACACTGCAACTTCCTCGTCTGTGACCACAAACCTGGTCACATGACAACAGTGGAAGCAGCTCTATCCGGTTGTCTGTCTCTGTGTGTATTGCTACCAGATAAACTATGCACACACACTACATGTGACTGAATGTAAGCACTCACACGCAGTGAGAGGAACCAAGGGAGGGTCAGACAAAATGCGCCTCTTAGTGCCCGCACTGTGTGCGCGTGTGCGTGTACCACTCTGCAGCGCAACGGCTTCCACAGTCTGCGCTCGGAGCATAAACAACAAAGATGACCCTTGTCAGCTTCCTATTTACACCCATTTCCCCTTCTACTTTTATTCAGTTCTACTTTCCACACTGTGGCCTTTCTTAAACACTGACATGACAAGTGAAACTGACAGCTGTTTAGAGAGTAAATGTGGAGAAAGCATTATATTAAACTGTCATTTAGACCAGCAAATAAATTGATCCCCATCCCTGCTTTCAATATTTTATGTGACTAAACTTCAATGCTTCACAAAGTAAACCTCTAATACATCCTGTGTACAGTGAGAAACACAGTGCAGGCTGCTGACAAAAGACAATGGGCCTCATAACACTGGAGAGCCTTCTGCTTTCAAGTCAGTCCATCATCACTGATGTAAACTAAACCCTTTTGATGTCAACACGCTCTTCAAAACAGGAAACTGGCCAACAGGCAGACTGACCACAACCAAGATAAGATAAAACCTCCTTTGAGTGTCCGGTCTCACTGTAACTGCCGAGACACACAAGACACACTTTGCTGTGAGGAAATCCACGAACAATCTGCCTCCCAGAGTCAAAGCTTTTCTAATAAAAAAGTAAAGTGTGACAGCAGACATGTGGCTGAACTCAATCAAATTAGGGAAAGGATTTGACACCAGATGAGAGAACGAGAGGGGATGAAAAAGCTACGCAGTGCGCAAAGAGTTGTGCTGAGTGGAGTGGTAGTGAGACAGATCACTACATATGTTCCCCACATATGCAGGACTGTGAGCGGGGGTGTGAGCTCAAGTGAAGTGTGTATGAGCCATGCGTACCGTGTGTGTGTGCATGGGAGGAGCTGTCAGGGCCTGATAGAGTGTCTTTACATGACAAGCAGCTGCTGAGGTCTGGGATGCGCGCTGGGCAAAGTGGAAAATAATGAACGAAGAACCGCTGCCAAACACAACAGAATTCATCTTTATTTGCCAACTGCTGCATGGCCCTGTGTGCGGACAGCACCAGCCTGTCACCGCCACACCCCAAACATACGACATCAGCAAGGTAGAGCCACAGCTGTACATTGTGGAGCATCATCTTGTTTTACAAATCATAATTTACTACATGTCGTTGCGTATTAGTTTGTGATCTGAAAAAGTACCCCAGCCAACTTTAACTTAAAACAAGGTAAACCCTTATCAACAATATATCTTCAACATCTTTTAAAAGTTAATCATTATTCAGATGCTGAAATCATCAGGAGACTGTAAGCAGCGTTACAAATTTAAAAGGTTTCACCCAAGACCTCAAGGAACCGCAGGGATTTAAATGTACATTCATGTTTTCTTGTGACTCTGAAGCCAGTTCAACTTTGGCTTATGAGGCCTTAGCAGTAAGGAATGGCCAGGCAGGCTCATCAAGAGGTCAATAAATAAAAAGGAAAAAAAATTGTGGAAGGCTTCAGACAGAAGGGGGGGAGAGAGAGTGACAGAGGTTAGTGAGGAGCGTCCTGTTCTGTCCGTCTCTAAGTGACAACGACAGGAATGTTGAGGTCCCAGCTGCTGTGGCTTGTTGGCTTTTAATAAGACACATCATGCAGCATTCATCGTGCGGCCCCCAAAAGGAGAGGCCACAGTGTCCTTACAATGTGTCCAAACTAACAGCTCTGTTGCACGTCACCCCTTTCTCTCCGCCTGTTCTATCCTGTTTCTTTCCACTTCAAAAGGAATTTAATAAAATTTCAAGACCGATATAAATAAAGAGGCCCACCTCAATCATTTGCCACCAGATAAACTATGCACACACACGACATGTGACTGAATGTAAGCACTCACACATAGTGAGAGGAACCAAGGGAGGGTCAGACAAAATGCGCCTCTCAGTGCCCACACCCAGTGGTTGGACTTCCTGAGGGGGCTGCTGTTGGGTTTTGTCCCCGTCTGGCCATTCATGGCTTGGGGATGGAAGGGAGGGAGCCAGTGGTAACTGCATGAACTGTGCATGTGTATGTGTTTGAGTGGTGAGAATCGGATGAGAAGGGGGGGTAGGCGGAGGTTGAGGATTAGGGAATTAGAACTCCAAAGCGAGGGAGGAGGAGGGAGCGGGCTGCGCCTTTTGTTGGTTTTTCCTCAGCCGCCCCCGCCATCCCTTCGGCCCTTTTCTGCCGGGTTCTGCCTGTAGGCTGCAGCTGCGGCCTGCCACCCTGTGCCCTGCATCTCAATGAGCCACGGGCCGCCCGCTCCAGAGGAGATGGGGCTCCCTGATGCAGGGGTCACCACTGAGCCCCAGCAACCACAAACTCCGCCCCACACCATCCGATGCTCTGAGCCACAGAGCTCTGGGCTGGGCTTCTCGTGCTGCCTGGACACCCATCTCCCCATTTGCCTCTCTCACTGTGACCATATAAGGCAGCACCAGGCTCGTATGCCATCCTAAACTGTCCAGGAGTATGGGCTCCTACATTTTTTGCCCTTCTCTTTATGTCTTCCTGACATCCCCTCCTCTCCAAACCTCTTTTGTTGGCCCCTCTCTCTCCCATGCAGCTGGATGGGGGACTCCATTGCCAGGGCTTTGGCAGCGGCATCAACAGGTTGCGGGGAAGGGCCACCCTGGCCTCCAATGTAGCCCTCTCTGTCTCGTCCCCTTATCCCTCTCTCTTTCTCTCTGTCACTGTGGTTGCCGCTGCTACCCCAACAGGAAAAAAAAAAAGCATGGGGGATGGGGGTTGTGCGATGGAGGCTGCCCTTCTTTCTCACGCTCGTAAGAAAGCCCTCACTTCTTCTCCGTGGTGAGTGACACCTGCTGATTACCATAGAGACACTGTGGGAAGTTCCCCCCTGCCTCACTGGGGCTGAGATTTGCCCCCTCTCCCTGGGTAAACAAGCAGTCCATGGATTAGTTAACTGGGTTACTGCATGGCAAACAAATAAACACACATTATTTAGAGCAAATTAGTGCCAATGAACTCTCAATGACCAGTGTAAGATCAAATCCCCTCAAACGATCAAGGAGTTAATCCAGAGGATGCATTTTTTTTTCTGGAGACAGCTGTGGAAAATGTAATTTTAAAAAGTATGATAAACCTTTTTGTAAGGCCTCTGAATAACTTGTAAAATATGTTCAGAGTAACACAATAAGCTGATGTGGAGGATGTGGGGCCATATCTGAGGGTACAGTCAACTCTTGGTTTGCAGACAGCTGAGCATCCCCACTAACTCTTGTCTCCCCTACCCTCCCTAAACTGGAGCGAGGTGCCAGTGAAGTGATTGATGTCGGAGACTGGGAGCTTTTTGCTGGTCCATAGCCGCTTCCGCCATGGGTCTGAGTTGTCAGCAGGGTCATTATCCTAGCAACAGGATGGTGGAGCTGTGGGTGAGGAGAGTGCGCTGGAAGTGGGAGGACCAAGAGGGGGTGAACTGGTGGGGGTGGACAGAGGCAGAGAGAAAAGAGGGGAATTAGAAGAGATGAGAAGAACAGGCAGAATGTGGGATTAAGAAAAGAAGAGAACAAGAGGAAGGACAGATAGGAGGAAAGTGAGGAAACAACTGAGACAAAGAGAGGAAGAGAGAAACAGTGCGCTGCCGAACACCACAGTTGTGGTGAGCAGGCGGACTTTACACAGCAAAGTAAGCTCACAGCGGGCTCGTTGTGAGGAGGCGAGTGGTGGAGGTGCCACCGCCCTCAGCGTCCTGGTCCCCCCACCATGCCAGCCTGTCTGTCTGTCTGCCGACAGCTGCACGCCAGTAATTTACTTCTCTCCACCACATTTAGCAGGAAAACTGCTTCCCATTACCTGAGCAGGGGGTCCGCGCTGACGGCCAGACCCCCGGCCAGCGCGCTGGCTTCCCGGTGCGACACCCTCTGCTGCTGGACGCCGCCGACAGGGGCTCGATTGCTAGACCGGCCTGGCACGTCGACTGGTAGTGTCTGCATATACCATTATCAAAATATGAGTAATCTGTTGTTTAGCTATTCGGAAAAAGTTATCTAAAGTTATACATGCTACATATATTAGTTGAAGTCAAACCACAAAATTACCCATCATCTCAGAATTATATCCCCCAGTTTACTCAGTTGTGCCTTCTACAAAAAATCCCCATTATCTTTTCCTGAACTTCTAGGATTTGTTTTCCCCGCACATTGCCCTTTTATGACTGTTCACTGGTTATAACAAATATTGTAGGAACCGTATATCTTCTTTAATTTGATATCTTTGAATAACTTGTTAGAGAGAATTGTTGTGTAAATGATGACAATGACATTGGTGTACTGATCAGCAAATTGCTGATGAAACATTTGCTAAATGGACTTTTCAATCCTTGGACATCAGTTATTGAATAATGGCAATCAAGTTTCTTTAAATTGTACAACAAATAGAGTACACAATAAGTGTAATTATGCATATAACTTCACACAATATAAATAGTCCAATCACATTACTTAGTAAATAGTAGAGTGTTGCATAACTTTGTTTCTAATTAAGGTAACTTTATTACCATGACATTATCCACAAGCGTCAAGATAAACATTTTGGGATCCACTTAAAAAGGACTTAATAACTTTATGTGCACTTGAGACTTGTTTGTTATGTGTAAAAGCCTCACAACATAGGCGTATATTTGCAAATTGGAGGAGGTATTGCTCCAGTTCTGCAGTACTTAAGGTGTGCGTTTGTGTTTGTGCTGCAGCAGTGTGTGGCCCATGACAGCCATAATGAGGGGATGTGTAGGAGCAGCAGAGCTGGCAGCCAGTCAGCATTGCAGCATCATGAGACATTCTTAATCAGGTGGGCCTGCTCCTTTGAAGAGCATTTCACTGTGTGGGGAACACCACATTCCCAAACTGAGACCACAAACGCAGAGAGAAAATTACTGTAAAATAGTCTGTCTGAATTATTAGACGCCTGTTCACCAGATGCATCAGACACGGATATGCAAAAGATTAAGGAAAAAAAGTTTAGATTCACAGTTACTACTGCGTCTAGTGTTTCACAAAACTCATGCATACTTTTTTCCGATGTCTCTCCCCCCTTTTTATTCCCACTCTGTGTCTCATGCAATTTCCTGGACCACCAACAAGGTCTCGCTTAGGAGGAGCAGCTCATGGCCGTCCTTCAGTCGCATGACCAGCAAAGGAACCAATCAGCTGATGAGCTCCGGGCCGCGAGATGGTCCGTGTGGCATGTCGCACACAACATCCATCCCCTCTCCCGAGGACGACTGGGTCACTGAGCAATGTTCTGGGAACATCACAAAGACGCTGCTCAACTTCTGTCTCACTCTCTCTTTATGTTTCCCCTCGCTATCTGTACTTGTGTGCCCTCTGCCTCTCCTCCCTCTCTCACCCCACCCCTCATGAGTCGGAGCCAGCTGAGCGTGCTACCCAAATCCAACAGTTGTTGCGGCCTTCGTTAGCCTAACGAAGGGGCCGACTCTTTATACTTGTCAGGGAGCAAATGAGTCAAACAAACAAGGGCCAGGGAAGAGGGGAGGACAAGCGAGCGCTGTTCTGTTGAGCTTGACTGGGTTCTTGGCCGCAGCACTTCCCTGGAAACTAGGGAACCCACAATCTGCCTCTTTGATGTCTGATGATGCTCTGGCTTTGATGGAAACTTTGGAAAAACACACTTGCAAAAGGAATAACATGCTGCTCGGTCTCTGTGGCCACTAGAGGCCGTAGGCACATTCAAAGTGTGTGGGTGCACTCTGTGAAGGATCTAAAAGGGAAGTACCATTTGGGGACGCATAACAACTGGTTGTGATAGTAACAAAGTTACAGTCTTTTAGAAAGCCTGTACTTGTGATGCGGTCTGTGCATACGGGCACTGGGTAATGTTCTGCTGGCAGTGTAACTTTTGAATAAATATGCTTCACACTGTCCATACACTCAAACATCTGCATATGCATGTCCAGACGTACGTACACACTATTCCCAACCTACTCGGCTTCTTCGTCTTGCATTCCAAGACTGTCCTTCCAAAACAGACAGCCAAGATAACAGTCACAACAACACATTGCAGGCAGTGTCCACAATCCAGACACATTACTGCAGCACAAGGCTTAGGGAGAAAGTCTGAAGGTGTGTCCTTCAGAATGAGATCATTTGACTGTGCGCAGCCTGTCTGGAACAAATGTGCAAGGCACCTCAAGGCTGAGAATCTGCAGCACTAATGACAGATTAGCTCTACTGGGGGGTTTACAGGGTACTAAGGCACAATGCTTGCTCTACTTTCATTCAGGAGCCTCAACAGAGTTTACAGGTGCATGCTGAACATGAATAATTGGAGTGAATGGCATGGATGTGTACAGGATGTGTCCAAGCTGCTGTGCTCTATGCACGTGACTGACCCACCATTAAATCCATTCATCATGTAGCACCATTAAATGATCATTATTGGAGGAAAAGGCCTTAATCTTCTTTTGCCGAGGCCAATATGAATGTAGTTTGGTGCTAGATGGTGTCCATGGAACACACACAAAATGTTGATGGAAGTATGGAGTGCTATCTTTTGTAAAACATTAAATTGGTGTTTTGAGTGCACACATGGGAGTAATGAGCATGCTCAACACACTTGGAAGCGGTATAAGCCATTTATTATTACGCCCACATGGAGATGTGAGTCACTTGGGTGGCGCCACCACACAATAAAGCTACACTCAAGGTGCAACATGGGATGATGGTGGTTGAGCGGGGGCTTCTTGGCTGAGGTGATGGACAGCAAGACAGGACATACGGCAGGTTCACCTTCTGTGTAGTCGCTCTGGGGCAAAGACCACATGACAGTGACGCGACACTAAAAGCCTTCCTGTCAAGGAGGCAGGTGGACGCTCTCCAATCAAAACACAGAGGCTCTGGGTGACATTTCACAGGGCACAGCTGCTGGGCTGCGACAGCATGCCAACTCACTATTCCTGAAGGGTTGTTTGTTTAGTTCGTGTGCGCGTGCGTGTATCTCAACTAGAGGGGTTTTAATAATATAACTCTGTGAGTGTGTGTGTGTGTGTGTGTGTGTGTGTGTGTGTGTGTCTCCTGCCACATGTTACTCTACTCGTCACTATTTGACTACTCTTCCAGTTACATTTTACACGTGCTCTCCATTAGAATATTCTCATCATACAGTCTCATCAGTACTGCAGAAGGTATGAAAAACAATTGACCCGTGCATGTTTTGAGCCACAAATAATATACAAAAGCTACATAATTACATTTCAATTTTGCTTTGTCAAATTTGATAAAGAGCTGTAGGAAATCCTTTTTTGTGGCTTGGATAAAACTATATTTTTGTCATCTACTTTCCAACTACTCAACAGAGCATCTGCAAATGGAACACTCCTAGCATCCAACGTTTTATCCTTTCACTCACTGGAAGGACCAGGGTGTGTCTGCCTGAGACTAATTGAGTCGAACCATGGTGACTCTTTCCTAAAACAGCAGCCTGTTATGCTCTTAGCCCAAACCTTGAGGGGGGCACACTAGAGCGGCACGCTGTTCCCCCCAAGAGTCCCAGGATCTCTCCTTGTGACCTGCTCTCATCACCGTATCCCCTAAGTCAGAGTCTTTCTTCTTTTCCAGTAAAAGCCTCGTTCCTTGGCACTGGGCCTGCGAGCCTTCAGTGGTTTTGGAGAAGTTACTTATCCTATTTTGCCCCTGGAGGTGTAGGTGGTTGTGGAGTGGGCTCCGTGAGGCAGCTGCAGTTTGAAGGCAGAGTTAGTATGCACACATAAAGCTGCTCCAAGCCAGCAGATATGTGAGGAATGCTTCTTTGTCCAAACAACAGGAGTCACGCCCGGCATAGAGCCATGTCACGCCACACGGCACTGTCAGAGCAGCTAAATGGGGCTCACCAGGGACTCTGCAACTGCATGGCTCTTTACATTAGATCTTGCATAAATCCTGTGTACACATGATCAATAACCGTGTACATATATCATTCTGTTTATACATTTCTGCAGCATAAAGAAAATAAATCTGTCAATAGTGCACCATAGTAAAGTCTTGCTAATCCACGTACCTCAGGAATGAAGATAATGTGGATTTGGGAAATACTTGAACCAATCAAGGAAAAATAAACATTTGTACACCATTTAGGCCCCAAAACGCAATGTAGTTTATGAGTACATACAAGCTGCCATGTGCATGTATTTCATCCATCCCGTTCATCCATTATCCAAACCACTTATCCTGTTTTAGGGTTACGGGGCGCTGGAGGCGATCCCAGCTGTCAATGGGCGAAGACAGCGTACACCCTGGACAAGTCACCAGTCCATCGCAAGGCAGACATATAGACAGACAACCATTCACGCTCATATCTACACCTATGGGCAATTTAGAGTCCAATTAACCTAAGCTGCATGTCTTTGGACTATGGGAGGAAGCCAGAGAACCGGGGAGATGGGGAGAACGGGGAGAACATGCAAGCTCCACACAGAAGGACCTGCCAGACCAGTATTCAAACCCCGCCCAGACCGGGATCCGAACCTTGGCCCCTCTTGCTTTGAGGCGTCAGTCGTAGCCACTACACCAAAGTGCAGCCCATGTATTCATGATAACTTCAGTTGTAAAAAAAACACACACACATATCTGTTTTAAAAAATAAAACTCTCAAACTATAAAGTGCAAACTTTATATTTGCCTTTACCTCTTTTATGCAGCCATCCCTCCTTGACAATCACCACATTGGTCATGTTGGTGGGCAGGGTGGAGGATCCAGGTTTCCCGCAGGGAGAGACACAGCTTTGTTTACCAAGTTTCCTTCACTCAGCTCTGTGCAAGAGCTTGGAGACGAGGTCCTGGGGTTTACAGCTGCCCTTCTCAATGGTGGTTACCTATTAGTTAAAGAAGAGTAAAAATTAGCCCCATATTGAGGTGAAAGATTTTTCCACTTGTCTGAATATTAACCCTCAGGTCAACATAGTAGAGGAGAGGCAGTAGAAGAGAGAGGACCTTAGTGTTTTATGGCCCAGTTAGTAGAGGATGTGCTCAAACCACAGCCTAGTCCCTTTCACATGGGGAACCTGCAACTTTGCAACGTTCAAATTTCTGCGCGGACCCCTGCTCAATTTCTGTGCGTGGCAAACTGCCATGCGGGTGTTTACAAAAACACGGGCACCTATTCACAAATGAAAACAGGCATGAAACTGCGGTCAACTTTCACATAGAAAAATGTGACACCCATTGTACGATATGTAACTGTCTTCAGAAAGATGTGCAAGTTAGCAAGTTGAGCATAGAAACTAAATATGGGTAATATATAATGATATAACAATGAGCTCAACATGTATGAGAGAAAACAGGATAAGACTGAATTGACAGTTATCAGATAAACTGAATTAGGTTTATCCGATAAAGGGCTGAATTCTATCACAGACTTATCGGTTATTCATCAACATCGAATGAAAAAAAAACATGCAGGCTATCGTAACCAAACACTTGACCTTTTGATTCATTCAGTACTTCTTTTTTCCATAAAAACTGCTTTGAACGCAGGGCAGTAGCAAAAGAATGATCAATTACCATGCTTGTTCACACAAATGTCACACACTGCACCAGGCCATCTTCTACCATCAACTGAAATCAATTTGCCTGCTGCTGCTGCTCAGTCAGAGTAAGGCCATCAAAAGAAAGCTCTGTTTGAGTGGCCTCATCTAGCTTACTGGTGAGGACAACAACAGGAAGTGGATGTGACTATTGACAGACTTTGAGTCATATCAGTACAGCCCCAGGCTCGAATACATCTGAATGTGCGATTAACACGCCTTTTACTGCCGATTCTCCTCACTTCCATCAATGAGCCAAAGTGAGTTTGTGAAAGCACAGTTTATTTTTGCTTAGTGTTTGTGTTTATTGCACTGGGGTTGTGGTGCTTGTGTCACACAGTCGATGTTGGGAGGATCTTGGAGCAAGATTTGAAAAGCACACTGAGTGCTATTCAAACTAGGGATCACACAAACCGTTGGATCTCTCCGGCATCTTAGTGTGTACTCTGTGACACAGGCACACACACATTATATACACATTTGGATACATCACACAAACAAACTTGTGCGCACACACCACAGCCAAAAAAGCAAAACATGCACAAGACCGGCTCTGGAGCCACAACAGAGCACTGCTGTTTTAATGGGAGCGACCTGTTGCTACTGCGGCCTGTGTGGAAAAGCTGGGTTGCAGCCAGCGCTGCAGCTAGCAGCCACTGAATGAACCCAGTACCCTGACAGCAGGTCACATGGTCCTCAGGCCTCTGGGCCACCGCCTGCCTGCCTGCCCTGCTGTCAGTGCAGCTTTCAATCATTCATCTTTCTGGCTCTGGTGCTAGGGGCCATCCCATTCAATGCAAATCAGTCTCATGCAGCAAAGATGCCACACACCGAGTCTGTCACTGGGCCGCGGAGGACAGTCCCATGCGTTTGGAGCAGGAAACAGAAAATCAGGCCAACATCACCACCACGCTACTTCCTTCAACACAGATCGATATACAACTCTGTTTTTGCTCTATTTTCCACTGCTGCCGCTTGAGTAAACAAGAGCATCAGCAGCTGATTTACGTTTACAATGGTAGAACATTACACTCAAATATTTAAAATGAAATGACAAATTGAGATCGAATATGCTCACCTGCTGCTGGAAAACAGCTCCTGAAACGACACTTGTTTTGAGTTCAATGCCAAAATGAAACCAGTACAAGTGCACTCTACTTCACAGTGCCAAGTTCCTCAATCAAGTTCTCTGAAAACACATCACTAATGATAAGAATAGTGGGTAGGTGAGGCTGACTACCAAACCACAGCTACTATAATCTAGACTCACTACTTTAATCTTGTGATGACATAAACAGCAGCCCGTTTTTGACTCTTGTAGAAAATGTATTTTCATGCTGCTGAAACAAGCCATGAACTACATCAATGATGGATCAACAAGATTGATTTATTCAGTTTATACATATTGTAACATACGTTCTCGGTCCTTCAAAATAAAATTTCCATAACACACAAAAAATGTCCTGCTATACTTGATTGGTTGCAAACCAAAAATGACCTTGCTGTAAATGTGAGCAACCAGGAAACAAGACAAATAAAGAAGAAAAGTATGTTAGGCCACAGTGTTCTCAGTTTGTGACACAGAAAGCCGTCATGTGATTCTGATGGTGGGCTACCATCATTAGAAGCGTATCCTTCGCAGAGATAATACATCTAAACTCCTGTGGAGCACAATAAGTTTGCCTGTGTACAAGGGAACATTTTCAAGGAGCATTCCCCAGATTCGGCATGCAACTGGTGGCACATTTGCGTCAACAGAGCTGCGAGGGGATTGGGTGGGATGCAACTGGTATTTTCTAAATAGAACAGGGAGAGCCACTGGCTGCATCATTACGCCAGCTTGTTGCATCTTCCTCGGTCACATGCCAAGTACCCCAGCATATACACACACTGGACAGATGTAGTGTTAGGTCTCATGACTGGTAAAAAATACTCTGACACTAAAGGCGTTATGGTACAACATGCCAGGGGACAATGTACTCTTTCCAGCCTGTACATACAAGTGACCTCTGCGAGGCAAACTGACAGTAACATAGGTTGAGTGAGGTTTAGCTCAATCTCAAGTTGGACATTTAAGCTTTGCATCTTGCATGAACATTAAAATGGTGCTGCTCAGATGTCTGGCTGACAAACAATCATTTTGACTCCCATCACATCAGCAACGTTATGCTGCACATCACAGACGCTTCAAAAATAAACCTTCTTGACTAAATTTCTGTAGTAAACAGTGATTTGAGTGAAGAAATGCATGACTGTCATCATAGTAGGTGGGATGTCAACAGTGGAGACAGTAAAACACCAAAACAACTACCCACATGCATTTAGCAATTACACTGATTACAAGGGAGGAAAATATGAATATCACTCTATTATACCTTTCATTTGTGCCATCCCTGGTGAGCAAACTGTGGACCTAAAGGGCCCAATATTGAGAACCACTACAAGGTGGCATCTAGTCATAACAAAGATGTACTACGTTGTATACCTGGATGTGAATGCACCAACGGTACAACAGAACAGCAACAAGCTAGCAAAGCTAACGAGCAACTGTGCAATTATCGTCTGGCCGTACATTTCTCACTCAAACAAGTAAACAAACGCAGCGGTGATTCATAACAATGAATGAGCTACTCTCTTGTTGAGCTCATTTGTTTTCATTTGCCTCCTGGGCCATAAAGTACCAGCGAAAACAACTTTCTCGTAGAGGTGAACCGTTTAAAGTAACATGACTGCAGATATTTTGGCCTGAGGGCTGCGTCTCAAAAGTGGTAATTGTCACCAAAAAAAATGGTTAACTGAAGACAGACTCGCTGTTTGTAGAAACATAACAACGCATGATACGCTAAGAAGTTTACACGCCCTTGACTTTACAGCTAAATAACTTCCACAACGAAGTGAAGTCAGGAAAGTACCTCATTTCAGGTTTGCATTTAGCGAAAGAAAGGATATGGGGCCTAGCAGGGCAGCTTGGGTGAGAATAACCGCATCCCATGTAAGTACAATGGGGACCTACCCTGTCTAGCTGTCGACCTCTTGTAGTTAACCATGCGAAGGAAACGCGGACATTTACCTGGACAGGAATTCAACAATGTGTCCGTCTCATTATAGTGAGCTGTTTCGGCGGTATATTAAGTTGATAAGTCCTTCAACAATCTGGACAAAAGTGCTCTCATTTACTCCGTTTCTTTGCCTTTCTTCCACTACACCTCCCAAACGCGCTGTCTGCAATGCCTCTGTGGCAGCCTGCTCTCCCGGGTCCTAGAGCCGACCCTTTATGTGTCCCACTCAGAGGAGCAGTGGTAGGCTGTCAGCGTCCCATTGAAAAAAAACTGCAATGTTTCTACAGGGGCTTATGAGGGGCAGCGTGGCCTTGCTGAACTCTGCGTTGTATTTATCTGTGCCGTTGTTTTCCAAAATAGGGTCCGGGGTTGTATAAAGGGCCCTGTTAGATTTCCAGGGGATCTTCAGTACAATGAGGCATATCTGTTTTTCACTTCCTGAAACAATCGCACGAGATAGTGTACATGTACACGACCGACTTTTTTTGTTCCAGTTCCATTCATGATTAAATGTTTGTACTTTGCCACCTGCTGTACAATGTTGATTGTTGTTATTTGTATTATTAATTCATCCACAGATTAATTTCATGATTAATCTTTATATAATGTCAGAACATTATGTAAAATCACAATCTCTAATAGCCCAAACTGGCAGATGCTTTTTATATTATAAATAATGATAAAACCACAAAATGTTCACATTAATACAATAGAGACTAAGAAAACCAGCAAATATTCACATTTGAGGAGCAAGAAGCAGTCAATTTCATCAATATATATATATATATATATATATATATATATATATATATATATATATATATATATATATATATATATATATATATATGTATATATATATATATATATATATATATATATATATATATATATATCAAAAGAAAGGCATATAGTCTGGTGAATGCCCCTGTATATAGCAAAAGAAAGGCATATAGTCTGGTGCTTTTCCGCTTTCAAAGCTGTATTTAAGAGGCTAACCACTTTTTCAGAAATGATACAAAATGATACAAATTATAAGATTAAAATAATAATGAGTAATAAATAACAAGTAAAACATGTAAAAAGTGAAACATTGTAGATAAAGGTGACTTTGAAATCATATTTGAGGAAGAAAGCTATTCAGAGCAACATTTTTTGACAACACTCACACAGCTACTTCCACAGGACCTGGCTTTGGTGCTTAAAATCATTTCAAACATGATGAACAAATGATTTAAAATCGATTAAAACAAAAAACAGGTACCATTGTAAGCAGTGGATGCTACTGTCCTTCTGTTGCTTGTCGGCACTCAAGCTGCAGACATCTTGATTTATGACTTCTAAAAAAAAAGAATCCTACTGGATATACTTTTACTGCCGTTATTTATTGCGGCACCCCAGCACATTGGCTGTATGCTGCTTAAGATGTGAACACGTTTTTTACTGGAGCTTTCAACTGCATGATGGGATCGCAACAAATACTAAGCTTGCAGGGCCATGTTTGTGATAAATGCTTTATCCACTGCTAAAGACTGTGTGAAAGGTCCCCCAAAAAACTGTACGTGGATTGGGATTGGAAATTAAGTATTATTTCAATCCTCAAAACTCTAGTCAGGCTTTAATTTATGAATGGCATCAGTTGTGTCAACAGGTTATACCTCTGTTTTTTATAGCAAATTATTTTTTTCCATACAGTATTCTACATCTACAAACACTGCCTTCCAGAGAGGTAGGAGTTAAACCAGTTGGACAGGTACAGCCCAGTCAGCTCAGTTATGACCAAAGGAAGTCAGGGATCCTCTGTATCATATAAAGACATCATATCACTCCGTCTAATATGTCTTTAAATTCTCATTAGAATTTATAAAAGACCTCTCCATACAATATTTCTATCACTTTGCTTTACATATTATATTTGGACTATTTTTGCAGTTTAATTTCTGATGAAGACACATTACATATTTGTGTATCTGTTTGCAAAACACGGCCTTCTTTATCAGCAGTGAACGTGCAGTGAACTACAAATGTGTTTGATATTAAAATGCAAGGCAATGCTTTTGAAAGGTTGTGCAATTAACTGATAAATAATGTCACTAGCGCAGGATAGAAGGGACACCAGTCAACGTTCCCTCTGTGATGAAACCCACATTGGCCTCTTTGCCCTCTGTCGCTCAGCCTCCTCTGTTGTCATTTCCCCTCTGTTATCATTCACACTGTCATGTGTTCCTCACTGCTACTATGTGTCAGCCTTGCCAAGCTGTTCCTGTCATACAAACAGAGCTGAGTGAGGGTATCCCATATTTTCTGCTGCTGTTATTCAGTGGTGCCCTCCTCTTCCTCCTCCTCGGCTGTCTTTGGTCCGGTGATAAAAATGCCTATACCCGGTTGTTTTGCAGGTTTGAAGCAAAAGTAACAAGATCAAAGAGTCAAAGTGAGTTAATAATGTCTTTCCCGTCAGAGACTCATCTGATCTCTTTTCCCGTCAGCTTGCAGTATCTGTTCCGACAGTAACAAACAGCACAGAACTTAATGGGCTGTTGAAGGAGAGCAGATAACATGCGGCAGCAACACTTAGACACAGAAGGACAGGAGGGCCATAACAGGGAGGAAGTGGTGGGGGGTCTGACCAATACGACATCTCCCGGCAACAGCAGTGCAGTGTTGCGACAACTGTCACATTTTTTTCCTTAATGTATTGTCCACCTGTTATGCGGCTTTCCATACAGTATCAAAGATTCAAGATTCAAAGATTAAATATGCAGAGAATTCTTTGCATTAAATGATGGATTTTCCCAGCTTATTTGTAGAAAACCTTAACGCCAAATGAAATGAAGTTAGTTTTGTTGAGCCCAAATTTACAATTTGTACAACATTTGCTAAATTTAGATCCTACATTTAGATTTTTTATTTGTTTGTGTTTACATTTTAAAAAATCTATTTAAATATGCGAGTGTTACTTTGTTTAGGTCCAACAGCTCAAATCTGTGGTATAAATTGTGCAACAATGAATACAAATCTGTTGCCCCACAGTACTGTATATACTGTATATTTGTGTAAAAGCCTGTAGAATACAAAAACAAATCACAACAGACCAATCACAAGGATAGGGATACTCATTTTATTCAACTGGAATAACAGCTCTGACCATAATTCAACCTTTCTTGTTGAGGATTGACGGTCGTTAAAGCCTCATGCCAAATATAGTTCAAAATCACAAAATTTCCTTCCACGATATTAAGGAGATTTCCAAATGTTGGAATGACGCAGGTGAAGAAAAAGTGCACTCATATTATGACTTTGCGGATAACAACACTGCGTGAATTGTATGTTGAGCTGTTCTAAGATGATTTTCGACGCATTAGGAGGCACATTAGGAGCTTCCTCAGACAGACCTCTCAAACACAACTCAAGCCCACCCCTATGGTGAGACTTTGGTCCAGTGGGGAGTGGATGTGGTTCAACTGTGGCAGGCTGGCTGGCTGGTTGGCCGGTCAGGCTACACTGGAATGCGGGGTCTTTTGTTTGTCTGAGAGAGGAGTGGGTCAGGGGGAGAATGCCATTGATGATTGCAGAGAGGAAGAATGAACCTCCAGGAAGTGTTCTCTCTCTACCCCCCGACCCCCACTCTCCCACTCTCATTCTCTCTCTCTCCCTCTCTCTCTCTCTGTCTCTATCTTTTTCTGTGTGTGAGAACCTTCACCGTGCCGAGCCTCTCTCTCTGAGGCCACGGTCCCCAGGCACAACCACTGCTTTGTCTTGCCTTGTGAACACACACCCCTCCTCTACTGGGTGCCTACGTTTGCCAGGGAAACACAGGGCCACTGCTACTATTCTTATCCACATCGCTGCTCCTGCATGGTGTGTGTGTGTGTGTGCGTGTGTGTGTGTTCTGAATGGCAAATTGTTTTTCATGTGGCACACACTCATCTGATGCTTCAGTACAAACATTTATCTTATTGGTGTTTTGTCAAAACTAAAAAGTTAGTGTCTGTTTGGCGCAACAGCAAATATATTTGTTTAGAGATAAAGAGAGTTTTTATTTAGAGAGCATGACACTGTCTCATTTATGATCATCTGGACATGACCAGAGTGCAGATATCCACCCTCTGTAAGAGTAAGAGCCAAACTAAAAATGGAATAAAGCGGTAAGTGGATAAGAATCTAGCCGGTGGCCCCTTCCGACCAGTGGCTGCCGCCTCCCGTCACATTGCTCATTCCCCTCTGTGTCAGAAGGCTGAGAGGAGCTGCAAATGGCCCTTTCAAAACACACGGCAGCTGGAACACAGGGCAAAGGTGACCAAAGCAGTTGGGGGAGCACAGCGAGGGACAGGAGGGGGGGCACGAGATGAGCAGCTGCAACCTCGAGCCCTTGTGTCTCCGCTGTGCCACCATCTCTAGCTTTAACAATTACAGAACAGACTCTGGAGACTGTGTGTGTGTGTGTGTGTGTGTGTGTGTGTGTGTGTGTGTGTGTGTGTGTGTTTTAATAGTACCCAATACCAAAATGTGTGACTATTTTTTTTAAACGTGGTCCACATACATTTGTACCTGTCTTCAGACAATTAAGGCTAAATAAGTCACAGCCAAGACCGTGGTGTGGTCCCAGAAAACAAAGGCGCTGGGTGATGTGGTGCCAAGGAATTCCACAACCCAGGATTAACGAGAACGGCTCTTACAAAGTTCCCAATAGTCCACTGGCCCTCCAAATGAACAAAGCATTCATAATTCTCTGTATCAGTTTGCTTTCACAGATAACAGCTTCTCTTTTTCACCCAAAGCAGACTTAAAACCACAGGTATAATATTCAGCTTAGAAATGTACAGTCGGAGATTAAATGTTTAAACACCCCTATATTATGTGTATGTATGTATGTATGTATGTATGTATGTATGTATGTATGTATGTATGTATGTATGTATGTATGTATGTATGTATATATATATATATATATATATATATATATATATATATATATATATATATATATATATATATATATACATGAATTCAGAATATATGAATCCAGAATGTAGATATATATGTACATTGCTATACTTCCGGATGTATCCTACTGAATGGGACAGGTGTTTAAATAAGACAAGCCAATGGATGTTCCCAGTGTACTCCGCTACTTGCTGCCGCTGTGTGAATTCACGGAGTAGTACAGAAGTTATTGTGGCCGCGCGATATCGCGAGACTTGTGCCATTATCAACCTGCTTGACACACAGCAGCGCTGAGTGCAGCCTGCCTTGCCAGGGTCGGACTGAAGCTCAAGAAACGACAAGGAGAAGCGAACATCTGGCTGCACATCATGAAAGGACGTCGGGGCTTCTAGGAACGAACACGACGGACCGGGCGGAAATAAATGTAAGTCCAGTGTTTGTGTGCTTTGAAACGGAGAAAGACAAAGTTAAAGAGTGCCCCCTCGCCGCTTCGTTCAGCGCAGTTGAGTTCCTCTGCTGTTTAAAAGGCTCCTCGCAATGCGTTTCCCAACACGGACATGGAGCTCAGTTTACTGCGCCCTTGGCTCTCTAGAATCCGCGACACTTTTTTTCTTCTTTTCTCTTATTAAAAGATAACGACTGCGTGCAAAATTATAGCCGATACTCATGCACGTTCTTCTCGGAAGCATCAAACTTTAACATCCAAATTCACGTGATTTCTTTTTTTTTTTCTTTCTTACAATTTGCCGGTTATGTTTGGGATCAACCCCTTTCAACAAATATGTCACAGTTGTGCGCGTGTGTCTGATGAGTGCGTAAGCGTTTTTATTATCCACCGCGGGTGTCGGCTGCAGTTTCCTTTTGCTGATAAATTACCCGATACATAGAAGGTAAAAAAGTTAGAAATGTAATCCTGTGACACTTATTAATCCACTTTCTTCTTCTTCTTTTGGTACAAGTTGTGTAGTTTGGGCTGCGTCGCCCAGAGTTAACATATGGCATAAAGGGGAGCACAGCTGGAGGTAACGTTTCCATTGCGGTGATGTCAGAGCAGCTGACTCCACAGCTTGCAGTGTAATTAGCAAACAGAGCAGCAGTTTACTCACTCTGTGCTGGTCTTATTTTTTCACGGTATAGCCTCCTTCCCCCCCGATGGAAGAGCGCTAGCATTCAGTCCCGTGTGCTTGTCCTGTTAACACCGCTGTTTGGAAACGCGCCGGTGCGCCACTTTTTTTTTTTTTGTTTGTGTGTGTGTGTGCACATTTTGGAAGCTGGAGAAGTAGGCTGACCACCACAAGCCGGACTCCTTTCGGTTGATCTGGAGAGTAGATCCGTTTACTCCGCGATACATGGGTGGGTGAGCGCAGCGTAGCGTGTCCTGCACCACTGGAAAGAAATGTTGGCTTTCTGCTCTCAAGTTGGACAAAGTTATTGATGTAGATCTTTTCGGTGACTTCTATCTTTCTGAATAAAGTTTGTTCAACTGTGAATGCTTCTGTGGACTTGTATTTTAATATACGGCAGGTTCATTGTCTCGTGTGTTTGATCCTACTTTTACATAAATTGGCGGAAGTTATTCCTCACACTTTCTCTGCTTTTGGCTGCGTCGTGTCTGAGAGGCGGCGGCAGCTCCGCGCTGCCCTCTAAATGGCTTCACTGCGTTTATCCAGTATCCTGTTTTTCCTGTTTTTCATCAGGTTATGAAGGAAGAATGGAGTTCCCAGACCATAGCCGCCAGTTGCTGCAGTGTCTGAGTCAGCAGCGTCACCAAGGTTTCCTCTGTGACTGCACTGTTCTTGTCGGGGAGGCTCGATTCAAAGCGCACAGAGCCGTGCTGGCCTCCTGCAGCATGTACTTCCATCTCTTCTACAGGGACCAGCTGGACAAAAGGGACGTTGTGCATCTCAACAGTGACATTGTGACAGCCCAGGCTTTCAGTCTGCTCCTTGAATTTATGTATGAGGGGAAGTTGGAATTCAGCTCTCTCCCGGTGGAGGATGTCCTGGCAGCAGCCAGTTACCTCCACATGTATGATATAGTGAAAGTGTGTAAAGGAAAGCTTAAAGAAAAGGAAGTCTCATCTCCGGATGAAAAGATGACTGAGGGTTTGAGTCTCGGCTGTCTGGGTAGGGAAAATTTCTCTGAAGGCAAGCTGCACAGTAAGCAGCTCATCCGGCGACAGCCCCAGACACAGTCTCAGGGGCTTCACAGGGCCCCCCCGGCAGAGGAGTTTGACATGGACAACAGCGAAGTCAGGCTGGCTGTCACAGATTGTGATAGGTCTGCACGGAGCAGGCAGAAGGCAAACGGTCACTCCGGCAGGTCCCCGGACCTTGTAGGTGTCAATTATTTGTCAGCAGAGGCCGAGCCCTGCGTCCAAACAGCTGGAAAAACAAAAGCTGATGTCAGTAGTTCCACCGTATCGCTGTCCCAGAGGTCCCGGGCTTCAGATGACATGGACTGTGCACTGGATTTGTCTTTCAAGCCTCTGTCTAGCAGAGATCCCTTACACCCCTCCTACGTCTCGGGACAGCTGGCCCTCGACAGCCAGCAGCAGGGCACTGAGCCACTTGTTAAAGACGAACACGACTTGCTGTCAGAGCAGGAGGACAGTGAGCCGATGAGCCCTGAGAGCCAGCGCTTTGGGAATAGTGCCAGGAGCTCAGTGGTGACAGGGTTCGCTGCCCTCTTCCCAGGCAACAACGGCTCCACAGCCGCCCTGCTCTCCCAGGAGGAAGACCTGATGGACGAGGAGGGGGAGGCCTGCAGAGGGAGGGAGGGCGCCCCGGGCCGGGAGGTAGAGGAGAGGAGGGGTAGGCTGCTGGGGGACAGCGAGGAAGAGGAGGAGGACGACTTGGCCTCCTCGGACATCTCCACCTCCAGCGGGGTGCTCCTGCCCCCGGGGCAACAGGTGTGCGTGTGCCCCCTCTGCAGCAAAGTCTTCCCCAGCCCCCATGTGCTGCAACTGCACCTCAGCTCCCACTTCCGCGAGAAGGACGGCGCTCGCTCCAAGCTGTCCCCCGACGGCTCGGTCCCCACCTGCATGCAGTGCAACAAGACCTTCTCCTGCATGTACACGCTTAAGCGCCACGAGCGCACGCACTCTGGCGAGAAGCCGTACACCTGTGGCCAGTGTGGCAAGAGCTTCCAGTACTCCCATAACTTGAGTCGGCACGCTGTAGTTCACACACGTGAGAAGCCTCACGCTTGTAAGTGGTGCGAGCGGCGCTTCACCCAGTCTGGGGACCTCTACCGCCACATCAGGAAGTTTCACTGTGGCCTTGTCAAGACTCTTGCCATTGGATAAAACGCCTCTCACCAGTGCCATGACAGAAGACCGAATGTCTTTTCATACACTGAATACTACTACTGAACACTTTCCACATTAGTACACACATGTTGGCAGTTTGTTGGAGACCTATCTCTTTGGATTCTACCCCATGTGGCATTTTTCTCAAGGTGTAGCAACGTAAAACTGGAGCTGTTCTCTGTGCTGGACTGTGTCACTGGCATTAGTGATGGTCGGAGGCAGAAAGTTAAAGGTGGATAAACACGGGTGCTGTGAAACCCAAGCTGGATCTGTGACAACGAAGGTGAACAAATCAGATGATGCACTTGTTTGGTTTCTGTTTGTGTCAATCTGTTGAGTTTATTTTGAAGAGTATATTTGCTGAAAAAAAAAGCATCCCATGTTCATACTCAAGGGCAAATTGGTGATAGCTAATGCTAACATATGTTAATACAATCGTAAGACGTGAGTGAGATTTTTATTTGTGCACATGGGAGATCAGAACCGTCCGTAAGTAGCAATATATGATTTTTTAACTCCTACATTATTATTATTATTATTTATTTTTGGTATTTGTCTAGTCCTTAACAAGTAAACTTTCATAAGGCAGCAAAACTAATAAAGTTTGACTACTGGAAGTATAACTATTTTCTTTCATGAAAGTAGAATTTTTGTTTGTTTGAAATGAAGTTGGGTACATATTTATGTTTATAACAAGAGGCAAGCAGACCATCATATCACCATATTTCTTTTTTTGCCTGGGGTTGAGTTACCAGATCTTTAGTTGTTAATGTGAGTGAGCTCATTTTGATGGAATGGCCTTTTAATTTGCTATTTAAGATAAGTTATATAATCATAGGAGGGCTGGATATGAGTTAAAAGCTGATGCCTGTAACACTGGTGCCTGAAATGCAGAACACTTCACCTAGTGTACTTACTTAAACAAGAATGAGATATCACTATGCCTTCTTGTAAAAAAAACAAGTGAGTTTTCAGGCCTTGAAAAGAATCTGGATTAAACTCCACATACCAGGTGGTAACAAAGGTAATTATCTGCTCTGGAATCCAGGCGTGTCCTTAATTGAATAATTTACAAGAATGTCATTAAAGTACGTACATAAAGGTTTCGTCAATTAAACGTTTATTTACTCGTTTGTGTTAAAAGCAAATGGTTGCCAGTAAATTACATTGTTTTTTCCTGGTATGGCATAAAGGTGTGGAGGGTACACAACTTCAGCAAGGAGGTAGAGGGACAGGTGGATATTATTCAGCACTTCGTTAGTCATCAACGCTGTGCTCCACGTGCCATTCAGCTGAATATACTGACTTTTCTTTTGAATTGCCCTCGTCACATCATCCTATCTTCTTACTGTATGCGAGTACATTACTACTGATGAAGCTGGAGCCTTTAGTGATGCTTTCCTGGAAAGAATCTTTGGGCAGGAAATTGTTTTTGTTTGGCTTTTCACATAGATGCTATCCGGACTCTTAGCAGAGGGTGTCGCACTAAAAGTTCATAATACTCGTCTAATCTGTCCTGAGAAGACTTGATCAGAATTTATTTATTAGTTTGACTTGGTTGAGGATTTACTGTAGGTGTACTACTTGTTTCTAGAAGCTCAAAAGACGTCGCGTCTTGCCTAGCTATCTTGGTACTCATTAACTGGTATTGGGGCTGTCTGTTCATTTTCTTTGTGCAAATCGAGTTACTGTAATTGTATTTTAATATGCCGTGTAGAAATCACTGCTCAAGATTTGTCACATGGAACATAGAGAAGCACTTGTTTTTAGCATGCATATAGTTTCAACACTATTGTCTAGGCTGCTATTTCTTACTATATGTATATTTAATGTAAATATATATTATATTTATCAAACTGTTTTGTTGTTACAACACATGTAAGGCGGAGAGAGCCGGGTGTCTTATTAAGGCTGCAGTCTCTTAAAGCGTCACGTCTTCCCCAGGGAGTTCCTTCTCCGTTTTCAAGACTTGATTGGATTTACTACAAATCTGAACAGTTAAAACCGCTCCGTCTGCCACAGGAAACAGTTGTTCACAAGCACAGCCACACTGGTAGGGCATTGGCTAGCGGCTACCTATAGAACGGAGACAATACAGGCATTGTTACTTCCCCCTACCCACACACACACACACACACACACCATCACCCATGATCCCAGGTAGTTCTCAAGGGATCATTGTGTATGTCTCTGCTAGCTGTGGGGAGAAAGGGCAGCGCAAGCCTCTCTTTGCACTTTTCAGTCTTGAATGGAGCCATTGGAATGTGAGAAATGTATTTAGCAAAGGGAGACCAAGGACACCGTAAACAGGTGTGTTGTTTGGAGGCATCCAGGAACAGCCCCCCCCTCCCCAACACGCAGTAGATAAATGCTTTATTGTTCCTCTACATGGAGGAGATACCATGGTGATTTGATTGCACATCCATCAAGACAATATCAGAATGATCACAGTGTTGTTTTCAAAGTACTAAATCTAGAAGAACTGTTGGTGACTGTCTGGCTGTGATGATACAGGTCAAAAATGTAGGTGTTGCGTATCCATTTCAGGTTAGCGCACCCAAAGGTGTTTCTCTTTTTGTTTGTTTTCCTTCATGTTAATCACCAAGCCTTCTTTCAGGACACAGACATGAATTCACATGGGCTTTCTTAGCATTTGCAATGGTTGGTCAGTTTTTCTGACAGAGGGCCGAAAGATGAGTACGAGTCGAAGCATTTCTCTCAGAATGACCACAATCTGTTTTCATCCTTTACTCCCTGACTTGAAGTCAGGATGAATGAATGAGGCTAGTGTGTAATTTTACAAGAAACGTGTTTTGACTCCCTAGAAACTGGCATAAGCCTTCCTGCCGTTCGCACGCCCCGAGAGTTTAATCACTTAGAAAGATATCAGAGACATAGCTGTTGCATAGTGATAATAACGTTTATTTCAATCAGAACACACAGGAATGTAGTTTGTCACTGTTTCTAAGGTACGTTTCTTATGTGGTGCAAATTAAATTGCTTAATTCTCTAATGTACATGTGTTCAGAGGTGGAAAAAAAACTATGTGAAGATTTTTTTCTTGTATTGTTTGCAGTCTTTATTTATACCTCCAGAATGATCACCAAACGTGCCTTGGAGACACATGAATAGGTGTTGCATCTGGAGAAGCCTGTTTTCTATACTGTACGTATTTGCCCTTGACTGCGGCAGTAAAGTTCACATCACAGCGACAGTAGCCCACTGAAGTGATACACAACTGTTGTTCCTGTTTTTCCATCATGTCGAAATAATCTGACAAAATAAACGTTTTCAAGTCCATTTATTTTTGCTGCTTTGCAAGAGACGACGTTTGAGATGACTTTGACCATTTCTGTTCATGTGAATATATCTGTTATCAATGCGTTGAACTGAAGACAAGCATTTTTTTATGTGGTTTTTTTTTTTAGTTGCCAATACTACTGGGAGCTAACCGTCTGTTCCTTTAGTTAATGTCACTGTTGAATGTGAAACACTGAGATTTTGATTGTTGACTACTATCTCTTGATCTCTTGATTGAGGGCTACGTTGCCTAACTCATGCTGTATGATCTTTAAATCTAAAAACATGACTTTACTGATACTGGAATTTTGTCCTCTGCAGGTTACAACTGTGAAATTGTGTATAATCATGATACATATTTATTATTACATTTGCTTCTTTCGCAACATTTGACTGTCTCAGTTTTAATTTGGTAAAAAAAAAGCTTCTAAAAGTTGAACAAAAAATCTTTCTAATAGAATTTGTAGAAGTGCCATTAGAATTTAATATAATTTTTTTAATAATAAAGGTATATTTTATAGTAATCAATTGCTTCATTGTTAGTGGTGTAGAGATTAGAGGACAATCTTTATGCAGAATTGACATTGCTTAGATATTGAGGCAATTTACTTTTGATCTATAACTGTCTGTGCATTTTCTTTGTTTGCGCTTTTGGAGTGTGCTTGTGTGCGTGTGCTGTGGAAATGTGACAATCTTGATTTAGGTCTTTCTTAAAAATATGCATAGAATTAAATGGAACAACTTTCTCTCTGTGTGTGGATTCTATTCATTCACTATACTTTTCATTTCTGTGCACTCACACTAATTTTCACTGGTATCAATTTCAGACAAAATAGCTGAAGATGAGCTTTGAATTACATGTATTTCAAGTCAAAGTAAACTCTGATACACTAACAAAAAAAGAACCTTGTAAGAGCCCTCGTCTGACACGCAGCAGCAACAATCAGCCAGATTGCGATTGTGTGGCCTGCACTGCAATGTGTACAGAGACAACAGATACTGCTGGTCTTACAGGCCTTTTCCCTCTGAAACCATAAACTCAGCTCAAGGACGGGGCAATTTCAAGATGGGCTCCCATTGTCCCTGACCTGTTGCCAATACTCTCTAGAAGAGATAAACCACAGATCACAAAGCTTGTTGACTTTGTTCCGTTATTATTACTAAAACTTGATTATATCTGCGACACACACACACACACACACACACGCACACACACACTACATCTATTTATAAGTAAACAATCCAACCAAACATGTGTCAGCTTGAGAACTTCATGCCAATTCACTGGACATTTACAATGGCGAGAACTTTTAATTATTTCCCTGCTGCACCATGAAAGAAATCCAGCTGCTCTGCTACGTGATCCCAATGGGGATGTGCTCGGGTTCCCACCGCCCTCCCCCCAATCCCGCTCGCCCATTCTGGGAACGCCATACAGACAAGGGCCGCATCCAACCGCCCCTGCCCCCATCTATCCTACCTCCACCCCCACAGACCCCAAAACCGTGGCCCCCAAACCGCGGCCTCATCCCACCACCCTATTGTGTTCGTGGGTAGTAGCTCAGCCAGGCTATTGTCTGGCGCAGCTCCCCAGCACGTACTTTATGCACAAACAGACGACACAGCGGCGCTAGCCAGGCAGCTCCAACATAAAGAAAACAATGTCCTCCCAAGATCATTCATAAACACCCTGAACAGCCCCAGCCAGCTCACAGTAAATAAAGGCCCGCTGCAACGCTGTGGCCACCTCGCACTGTAAACATCCACAGCAGCAGGCCTCGGAGCGCTCGCTGGCACCACCATCTCACATCTGCCCAACGCGACCGAGGGCTTAGACGGCCTGGTGTGTGTGCTTTTCTTATGGACCCACACCTTCACATGGAAAGTAGGGGCCATGTGACAGGGCTTAGCTGCAGGGTGACGAGCTGGGATGTGTGCAATGTAACTCGATGGTGTAATAAAACATTCCTCTCTGAGGCTCAAAGCCCGGCTCATTTGGCTGTTAGAGGTTTTGTGTATTTGTGTGTGTGTTTGTGTGTGTGTGTGTGTGTGTGTGCGTGTTTAGAGGTACTTGAGAGAAGTTGAGAGGAAAGTTGTAAGTGTCCACCACCAAGGCCAGCGGTGGGAGCCCTTGACCTCTGAAGGGACGGACTGCCAGGGACAGCTGGTGTGGCCTGTTTTTATTTATTTATTTCTTAACAAAAGACAGGTGGTCACACTTGAAAAGGGCACACAAACACAGTTACACATGCACTTGTGTACAGACAATGCACACACACACATACGTGGGTCGTTTTCTTTTTCTCTCTTTGTATGAACACACATGCATATGGTTAACATCCACTTAATTTTAGAGGAGCAATTCTTTTGACTTTCAGAATGATAATGTAATTCCCAATTAATAATATAATAGTCTGCTGTAATAAGTGACCATTATTGCCACATTTTAAGGCTTCAACCACATTTGAAGCAGCATTTAGGCTCTTCGCCACTATCTAAAGCTACAATCTGAACTGTGTATATACCACACATCAATTGCTACAAGTGCATAAATACATATCAACTAGTGCTCTCACAGTGGGTTGGCCTTTTTTGGAGTGGCTCGCCCTGACAGTGCCAAGACAGTGTGTCCTTGGTCCACTGTACAGCTGTCACTTACTCACACTCGTTGACGCATATTTATAGCAGCAGCATCACTGGGCTTGACGCTCGCCACACTCAGACCACAGCTGGTCCCCCACAAGAATGGGTGAAAGACAAAGCCACGTGCTCCCGCTGGCCGACTGCAGTTGGTCCTGTCTGGAGCGCCGTGGGTGATTATGTGGCCCCCTTCTCCTCGCAGACACCCAGTCCATACATGCACCAGAGAGAAGATGAGGAGGATTCGTGGAGGGAGGGAGGGGGGCACGCTGTGACCTTTTTTCTTCTTCTTCTTCTTTGAATGTCACGGATGGGGATGTGCTGAAAACATTGACAGCTGCACTTGAAGGTACATGAAAACATCATTATGGAGTTAACAGAGAGCAGCGTGGAGAGGCTGTACGCATCAGCATCCTTCTCTCCAATACCTTAAAAAATAATATAGTAAATGTTTTGGACAGAAAAGTAGCGCCCAAACCACTGTAATAATCAGGGGAAAGGATTTTTTGGATTTTCTTTTATATCACTATGGTGTTATTATTGAGACAATGGCTTAGGGAATAGTGAATGAATCATAAGATTGGGCTCTTTGTAGACAACACCCCGCCCCCCTCCACTGTCATGCCTTACATGAGTTCCTTTCTTTTAGGTTACAAAGCCTACTGAAGGGAGGTTTGACGCAATGATGCATCACAGGGAATTGGCTCAAACAACTGGATGATGAAGTGACTTTTTGACAGAGCTTTGGATACTTTTGGGTCACTTTGACTCATTATCGCTGGTTAAGACAAACTCTTCTTCCAGGTCAAAAAGGACCAGTGGGATGCTCGCTCCGCCATTGGAGAGAAGAGAGACTAGGAGTTTCTTTTCTCTTTTGTAAACATAACAAAAGGTGTCCACGGACAAAATGTTCAAAAACGCATTAGGTCCTTGAAGCGAAACAATAGATGTAGAATGGACTCGTACTTGTCTCGCGCTTTTCCAGTCTTCAGACCACAAAAGCGCATTAAGGCTACATTTCGTCAACAATACAGTCACAGTGAGCTTTGGAGTCGATCATTAGACATTTCAAACGATCGTAATTTCAACATACTATCAATAGAATACATTTTGTTGAAAAAGTTGTGCTTTACTTGTTGATTTGATATTTTAAATAAGTTAAATTCCTACATTTAAGACACAGGATATTTCAAACATCTTGAAAAAGGACTTTACTCAACTCTTCACTTTGCTAGTTGACTAAAGGTTTCACATAAAATCATCACGAATAATTGGCTCAAAACAGTTCCTCTTAAACTTTAGCGTAATTGACATAAGTGGATTTATTAATGATTCAGATTGTTTTTTCATCAATAAAAGCAAATCAAAAGTGTTTGTCCAACTCAGTTTCTTAAAGCCTTATCAAGAAATATGCAGACAACTTGACGCCTTGCCTGCCAGCAGCTGTCCGTTCGTTCAGCCGGAAGTCAAGCGGTGCCCTCCAACACCAACTGCAGAGGTCCCCAAAGACTGGAGCCACAACTGGCCTGCTGAGCAGGGGATGTGACTCAACGGCTCAGAGGCACTTGCAATGAGCTCCAGGAAGTGCACTCATCCACGCGAATATCTAACACCATCCCACGTGATAGATTTCAATAAAAGGCAGTCTGTGTTCAGGACTTCTGCCACCAAGAACAATTACTCAGTGTAGAATACTCGACCCTGAAACCAGTCATCATCAGTGACGATCCTCAGCCAAGAGAAAGTGATGACCGCACATCAAGGTCATGTCCAAGAGGGATAATTGCAGCCAAACAGTCTGCTGCAAAGCCCCGGTTCCACTCAACCTCTAGGTCGTCTCGTTTTAATAAATATATTTGATAGATCCTCAAGGTCAGTCCAGACAGTCTGGATTGGAATTTCCTTTTCATTGCCAAGACAAAAACATTAATACTTCAACTAAAAGGCTGAAAATGTGCTTCTTTAGCACACCGAGATGAATGCGTTCATCCAGCGAGGAAGCAGGGTTTGTGTATTATTGCCATGACCCCGGCTGAAAGGAACTCATCCTTCAGCAGAGGCTTTGAGGTGTGCTGCCACCTGCTGATGTGTCGGCAGCACATGAAGACGGTTGAATAACCTTTTAGCTAATTGGCTGATTTTTCGTTCAGACATCCAATTTTGATTCCTGCATTATTCAAGAGACAATTATTCATAAATCCAACAATTACTCTGCCCCTTTAATCAAAGTACATTCTGTGACTTAAAGATGCACTGGAGACAATGGATCACAACATTTAACTGTATACAAAAGTGTTTAAGTTTATTTCAGTTACTTTAGAATTGCAATATACACAAGAAAACTTTTAGAGCACATAAAAACAGAAAAAAGGTATAAAATTCAGTCTTAGAAATATCATGTGTGGCAACTGCATATAAACTCCTGATCCCTCCGTCGGTCGTCCTTTACGTCGAGCAACTGCAGCACAGTACTTCATCGTATTGCCCGCTGTAACTGTGGAACACAGAAAATATTACATTACAATGGTGAACACTTTAATTAAAGACACATGTTTCTCATTGTTCTGCACACACATAGTGAGGTCCAGTTTCAATTATTATTGTTATACTTTTTTTTTTTAACCACCCACAACAACTCTAAATAACGGCTAACCTTTGCTACACAATTGGAAAACTATATGCAACGATGGGGGATCCTGCTCAACAAATATGAGTAACTGAATATAAAATGTAACAGATTGCCATTTTGCTAAAATAGCTCTTGTACCATGGTCACTCACCAAAAATTCCTACCAGTTATTTTTAGCATCACATCTGCCAACTCACCATGTTGGCTTGTACGGTGGCTGTAAAAGTGCATAGTTTGTTTCTTCATACGCAAAAGATGAATAAGCAGCCATTTTCCTTCCGGCCTATGTTGCTTTTGGACATCTTAACACCCAGAAAATCCTCTTTAAGAGCTCCGCTCATACTGGCCAGAACTGATTTGAACCCAACAAGGATCAGGGTTCATTTGGGTGATGCTTTTTGCCTGTCTACAAGTTATTTAATTTTGTTGCATTTCAATTTGTCATAGACAATAGGTTTACAGGACTGTTTTGGTGCAGTGACATTGATGCACATAACCCTTCAGTACAAGCACAAGAGGAATGCATTTCACAAAACGGATGAGAAACAGCTGCACCCTACACCTCATATAAACATGTCTTTAAAGCAATTGATTTTCTAAGTGAAACCTAATTAACCTTGACCTGAACAGTCTCTCTTTTTAATAGGATCTTTGAAGCTAGTAGCTCAGGATAACATGAAATGTCTGTATTTTTCCTGCCTACGTTAGACTATAAAACGTGCTTTGGCCACCCGTAGGCTCCGTCACCGGTATAGCTTTATTTATAAAGGCAATCATTGGTTTGCTCCCAAACCACCTGTGTGTTTTCATCATAAAGAGAAGTGTCGAGCAATACTCTTTGCATTCTCAGAACTTTTTTATGCTCACTGTCCCAAATGCCAGAACAGAAATGGGAAAAAGGGCTTTTGTGTAGTCTGCCCTTCAACAAGGAATATGTTGCAGAATGTTTTAAACCTCAAAAAACCGATACCACTGACCACTTTTAAATCTAGAATGAAAGAAATAGAGGCAGGTTCCCAAAAATGTAAATGTTTCTTAAATTGACTCCGTTACGTCACCGTCTCTTTTAGTTTGGTTTAACTTGTCTTGTTTTGTGTTTTTTGTCTGTAACTATGTGTTTTATATGCTGCTGCCTGTCTTGGCCAGGTCTCCCTAGAAAAACAGATTTTTAATCTCAAGGGCACTCTCCTGGTTAAATAAAGGCTTAATTATAACAAATAAAACGCATTGCATTTTAATTCATCATAACGGCAGAAAGGGGTGGAGCCTTACAGAACATTCTAGTTTTCTTCCATACCAATTAGAAAAAGATGTAAAAAAGAAAACACCGGTCACAACTTGCCATAAACAATGCAAGGAGGGCAGGGACTGCTTTTTAACTCCAACTATGACCGGTTTAGAAAGCTTGTAAATATGTCTGTGCGTCAAAGTCCGTTGGGAAACATTTTTTTGGACTTACTCTATGATGGTGCAGACGGAGCAGCAGAGGCCGGAGCAGCAAGAGCACTGTCGTGTGCAGGAGGGACAGGCTAGGCGGTCACATTGAGAGCATGGTGTCCTGGACGTCTGGCTTTTCTGACATACACAGCAGCATGTAAGAGCCACTGGTGAACCTAGAATCAAAACACACATACAGCAGGCTGGATGAGCATTTAACACAATAAAATTAACCAAAATGAGCATCCATCTGTGACACAGCCCTGACATCTGCTGGTGAAAAGCATGAACTGAACTGAACTAACCATGAGCTTTTAGCCTCTTGAGCTAAATAACTTATTGTGTGCCTTCTTGCACACAAAGTGATATTTCTTTGGTCCAGTTTTTAAATTAATTAATGATTATTGTGTATGGAAACATGTAACCCAGTAAAATTAGGAAATAAAACCACATCACATTTGGAATGCGTTTAAGAAGTAAACAAAAGATAGACTTAAAATGTCAACCTTTCTTTAAATAACACACAAATTGGGACAGTATTGGTGCAATCTTTTCTCTTTCCTGTAATACTGGCCACAAATAGATCGAAATCAAGTTTGTTTGCAGTTACTTTAGTAGGACATTACCCCTTTTTGCTAGTTTCTGTGAGGAGTTGTGTTGTAGGTGTAGTAATAGTTTGAACTTTTGTACTTAAAATACTGTAAGATACCTACTTGATTTGATTATTCATGCAGCTGAAGCCCCATATTAGCTTCAGCTGAACTATGATATTTTTTTGATTGTGACCTAAAGATCTAAATCTTAAGTTTAGCAAGTATGTAGACTTTTTGACCTTTTCCTGATGGCCTTGCACCAACTTGAAGTGTGTATAATTTAACTTAATCTTTTTCTTTACACATAAAAGAACTGTGGATGTTGTATCCCATCACATGCAGTTAAATTGCTTAAGGAGGGATCACTGATAACTTTTTCAACGTCAGTATTGTTTTAAGATAAATCCAATGTTTTCTACTATTAAATGATTTTCTGTTTTAGTTACCACCATCTAGCCTGTCACAGACTGTGGATCTCACCCAAACGTGCCCTGTGGTTAATTAAGGAAGATTGTTGACAGGGCATACGCATGGCCAAAGGCATTTGAGATACATGATAAGATCCTGTTATTTGACACACCAGAATAGATTTGTCACACCATCCTTCAGTGTCATCATGCTCCCGGTCGTCAGTTTGGGCTCACCTTGTGCAGCGTTGGCTCTCGTCAGTCTCCCGTCATGTCCAATCAGAGTCTGTCCTCTCAGCAGGGACTGGCTGCATGCAGGAGTCTCCGCTTGTCCAGCGGACCTCTCCTCTCCGGTCCATATTGTGTTCATCACAACCTTGGCACCGTTGAAGAGCAAGTTCTTTGTTTTGGCTGTGAAAAAAAGTCATCCACTGTTAAGTGAAAAGACACATGATTAACTCCGCTGACCCCCGGGGATCCCAAGAAGCTAATGTTTACAAGTAGGACTGTGTTGTGGTCGTTCAGAGGCCAGCTGGCAGTAACTAACGCTAAACCAACGTTACTCACCGTAATGTGTTTTATGTCAACAGGCCTAACTGAAGCAATCGCATGACATAGTCATAGGAACATGAACAAATGCACAAAAAGTGACCAACGCGACTGTTTGATAGTTGTAGCTAACGAGATAGCTGCGTTGTTTCTGCTACGTAAACAAACAACTCCATTTGCGCAACGACGACGCTAGCATGAGCTAACAGGGCAACGCAGCGATAAACTTCCTAACATCCACTTACCGTATATTTCTTGACGGTATTTGTTTCCAAACACGCCATAGTTATTCAGCTCCTGTTGTCCGACATGTATTTTATATTGAGAGGAGAAGGTTTCCGGAAAAGGACATGCTCGTTTCGGCATTTTCTCTGCAAATAACTCCAGACGTTTTCAACAGACTGGTGCGGGAAAACTGGAACGGAGACTGCAACGACCCAATCACACACGCCCTTTAATGTCACGTGAAAGCTCGCAGCCAATCCAACAACGATTCTTTTGCCACGTGATCTTTGGCGCGATGCTGCCTTCAAGGGCTGCCGTTCATTTTGTATTTCATCTTTTTTCATTCCAGAAATGAAAAGTTGGAGATTGCTGGAGTAAATGGGCAAAGTATAAATATATTACAACCAATAACAGAAAGAACAACTGTTTGAGCACTCACAAGTTTGAAAGAATGCGTGCTACTATTTTCATTATGTAGGCGTGACTTAAATTAATGGTTGATATTTATTTATCTTCATTAATTAATAACATTTGTGCAGGTTTAATTGGTGATACGACCAACACATTGAAACATACCCTATAAGTGAATCTAACAATTAAAAATAACAAGACTATTTGATTGTAACTAAACAAACATAGCCAACACTGCTCAAAGGTAACATAGATGTTTTGTTTATTAAATAATGAGGAGAAAGTCAGTTTAGATAATGGAAAGATGCCACATCCTCTGTGCTCCTATCAGGGGGAGGTTTCCTTTTAGAACATCTGGATCATGCACTCCCTGGACTTTCCAACACCAATCCACTTGACTAAAAGAGACAAAGAAATAGAGAGAAAGATTAGAAAAGTTAACAAAACTGTAGAAGTTATAATAAACCACATTGGAAAAGGCTATTTTTGATAAATGTAACAGTGCCATCTAAAGGATGTCATGCAGTTTCTACATTTCTTCTGTATTTTGATTTAGATGCCTTTATGGGAAGTGTTGATAATAGTTTTCTGCTATATTTTTTAATTTGTTTATGTGCTCTGCAAAGTAAAACTTGAGATTTGTACGTTTGTTATTTTGTGTCAAACATACTGGGAACTCCAATGTGGTTCTCAATGAAGTGGATGTAGTTTTGTGCTTTGGCTGGGAGGTCGTTCCACTTCCTCGCTGCAGACGTGTCTGTCTTCCATCCGGGGAAGGTCTCATACTCAACCTCCACTTTGTGCAACACGTCCATGTTGGCTATTATTGAAAGCAAAACATAATTACCAATCTTTAAATGAATACAGAATGGGTTTATAATATTCATTGCACATATGGTTTCTTCTGTTAAATTACCTGGGAAATGGGGAATTCTTTTTCCATTGACTTTGTAGGCAATTCCGACTTTAATTTCATCCATCACATCCAGAATGTCAAGTTTTGTCAAAGCAATGCTGTTGGACAAGTGGCATGTCATAAGAAAACTATTTAACATGTGCCGTTAGTCATTATTATAATGTAATTTCATGATTTTTAATTGATCACAAAACACCTGATGATTTGCTTAAACCGTTCTAGCCACTCACCCGGTGAAGCCATTAATCATGTGAGCGTATCTCACGATGACAAGATCCAACCAGCCGCAACGCCGCTTTCTTCCTGTGGTTACACCCACCTCATGACCCCTGGTCTGCAGCAGCTCTCCTACTGCCTACGGTAAACAAGGGGAAAACAGCCCTCTATATTACTTTATTATTCATGAAGTGAACTATGTTAGGCATTTAATAATTCCACAGGAACCTACAAATGTACCAATCCCTACACCAGTTACAAATACAGCTGAGTACAATAAAAAAACATCATATGGACTGGGAGGGATAAAGTTTTTAGCATCTTGACCTCCTATGTCCATATTTTTAGCTCCCGTGACAGGAAACATAACCCCAGCTCACACAGTAAATATATCCTGAACCCGGACTCTGGCCCTAAATTTATCCCTGTGAACATGTGACCTGCATAAGAGTTAAAGAGCGATTGAACCCGTGTCTCACAAAATTTGACAGCTGCACTCAGCCAGAGAACCCCCCCTGCACTCCACTCCCTCCACCAGCCCTGCAGTTTGTGTGTCAGCCACATGATCACATTCAAACTGTACATGTCAAGATCAATATCAGTGAATTACACAACACGTCATGGGTTTCTTCTTCGGATAATACGAAGGCCAAGAAAGCAAGGACATGTGACAGCGTCCCAGCAAGCTCACTGATTTCCTGAGGTAACATCAAGCTCTTACATTGAGTTGTTCTGTGGGGAAGGCTCCGATTCCCACTCTGGTAGTGTAGGCCTTTGATACACCAAACACATCCCCAATATTCACCGGAGGGATGCCAAGACCAGTGCATGCCCCGCCCACAGTGCAGTTTGATGATGTCACAAAAGGATATGTGCCTATACATGAGAAAAATATGAGAACATTGTTTTATGTCACTGACTCTCTCCAAGATCCACGAAAATCAACCGCGCGCACACACACACACACACACACACACACACACACACACACACACACACACACACACACACACATATATATTCTAAACTACAAATATTGTAAATCAAAATCTCTACCAAAGTCAATGTCAAGGAGAGCAGCATTGGCCCCTTCCACCAAAATTTTCTTTGGAGATCCATGAAGAGCTTCATACATGTAATAGACCCCGTCTCTCACCATCGGCCGCAATCTCTCAGAGTACTCCTGCACAAAACGAGAACAACAAAAACATGATTTATTGATGTTAGGAATGGCAATAATCCATCACTCTCACAACAGTCAGGTTACCTTGAGTTTTTTCAATTGGTCCTCAACGTCAACTGTCAAGGCTGGGTACATGGACTGATGCTGGCGGACAAGGTTCTTGAATCTGAAAGGAAAGGAAATCGCGATTCATGCCACAACTGTTCATCGCAGTATTGGTCTTGGTGTTTGGCACATTAATACGATCCCTACCTCATGGAGAAGTCCTTAAAGTCACCCAGGAGGTCACACACACGGAGGCCGGTGCGAGACGCTTTGCTGGAGTATGCGGGTCCAATGCCTTTCTTGGTTGTTCCAATGCTAAAACACAAGCCAAAGGGCAGGGATGTAAAATAACACATGGAATCCACATAGATTTGTACTGACTGTAGTGTAAGATGTTGTAAGATGTTGGCAGGTCTGTTCTTCATGTCCTTACGTCTTTCCTTCATGTGCTTGCCTTTCAGTCTCCTGTAAACCATCAACAACCTGGTGGAAATCAAACACTGTGGAGAGACAGACAACAAGGCCTCACACCCTCAAAAAGTGATTGAATGATTTATTCAGGCTGTACTTATTTGAATCAAGTACATCACTCTAAGCAATATAATGTACTGTACATACCAAGGTGAGCTCTGTCTGAGACAATTAGTCTCTTCTCCCAGCCTTTCAGACCTGGTCAAAGCATAAAGGGACATCTATGTGAGTATACACTCATCCTAATCCTAATTTCATACTTGCATTGTGTGTAAAGAGTATTGTTTCTTATAAAATACCTTTCTTTTCATTTTTATCGCCTTCTTCAAACAGGCCGGGTAGATGTATGACCACTCCATTGCCTACAAGAGCAGAGGAAGAAGAATCTGAAGTTGCAACTGCACTAGGATTCGTGAGCATGCCGTCTCAATACAGCTGAATATTTAAGCCTTTACCGATGAGGGAGATGCTTTTGGAGTTGATGATTCCACTGGGGAGAAGGTGGAAGTCGTACTCCTTGCCGTCCACGACCACCGTGTGTCCTGCATTGTTGCCCCCCTGTAAATCAAAGCAGGGTACACATGAGGTGATAGTTTATCTTGTCTCGTTTCAATGATGATATTATCAAACACGTCTCGTTATATTTTGAGTGAGACGGTGATAAGCCACCCTTTTCCCAATTCACTGAGCCTCTCCAGCACCTATTTTAACAGACTTGGCTGCTGCTGGTGGAGCCACCACTCTGTCCGCCCTGGCTAAGTCCTGGCCTTCTCACATATCACGCCTCCCTGAGAATGTGACCTCTCGCTAGCCCAGTGGGTGGGGCTCTCAAGCCTCCAGAACACAGGGTGCTAGTCCTGTCAGTGGAGAGAGTACAACACAGCAACTGTTGGCAGGTTTCACTGTGTGACCCGTTGCTGGAGTGACCTCTGATATCTGACCAGAGACGTGTCCTATATGAGTGAATAGCAACTGGCCTATATAGTCGTTTTTATTATGAAGTCAATGCGTCTCAAATGTAATCTCTGTGTGATCCGCTGAATGAGTCAGTCAGTGCACCTTCACACGAGGTTTAGAGATGCATGCAGTGGAATAGTCAGGCTATAGCAAGTTGCACTCGCCTCTTCCTAAAGTGGTAAGTGAAGACATTTGGAGTCTGTGAAATGTTTTGCAATTTGACTTTGATGGCCATAATTCTCCTATCCTATCGTTTAACCCCTTCAGTGCAGTTATGAAACCACAATACATGTTTTAACATGGTTAACTGTAATAGAGAAAAAGGTTTCCCAGCTAATATTTACGATATTTTCTTGAGCATTTCCCAAAATCACGGAGGTGCAAGGGTTTTCACTCTGAGCACCTGTTGCGTTTTAACATTCCTCAGTTTTTTTTGACAGATTTCGTTATGAATTCCGAGGGGGAAACAAACGGCATGAGGCAACAATAGAGACACATTACGTAAATGCTCGTCTGAAACACGAATCTAAACATTTACCTGACATCTGCAGACAACGTCAGCTTCAGTCGCCAGCAAGTCGACGACTTTCCCTTTGCCCTCGTCTCCCCATTGCGCACCGAGCACCACCGACACTTTGTTCCCCGTGTCGTTGCGCGATCGCTTCTGCCCGGTCGCGGCGGGTTGACTCATGTTTTTGTGGTCTTTCGCCGACCAGGTGAGTGACATGATGGCGGTGGCGTGTGCCTGCCCGTCTCAAGAAGACTAAGCGGTCTCCAAGAGAGGCATTGCCATATCTGTAACTTCATAGCCGATGATGTCAGAGCCAGACGCACAGAAGCGCGTCGCTGTGTTCCGGCAACTTGTCTCCAGGGCTGTGAGAGCAACGAGAAAATAGCCTTTACGCAGCACGCACGGGGATGAATGGAGATAGATTAAATCCATTTATAACGCGCATTGTATGCAGCCTGCATGAGAGCTTTTCAATGTCGTGAGTTGGTTGATTAAAGACAAACAGCTGAACACTAAATTCACTTTTATTAAAATATATTTAACATTAAAAGTTACAATCCATGTGATGCTTTTCTTACAAGTCGCTGTTAAATATAATCTGGTTAATATATAAAGAAATAAACAGCATTTTTGTTTTGATGAGTTAATTAAATATCTTGAACCAACAACATTGCGTCGTCTCTCTCTCTTGGTGCTGAAAGTTAAATAGAGCATTTAGCAAAAAACACATTTACTGCATATTACAACAATTATACAAAACAAAGCATATTAACTTTTTTTGGAATAGTTCTGAATCCAAAACACACACAAAAATACAAGTGATTTACTTAAAGTGACATGTTGACATCCACACAGCTGTAGATGTTTACTTTCTTATAGTCTCACTAAATAAATGGGAATCCTTTCCACTCACAACTCCCGTGTGAAATTAACATTTTCTTCTTGTTTTCCTTTTTCTGGAGTCACCTACGGGAACAAAGACTAAAATTAGTAGAAGAAAAAAAAACAAATTATTTGAATACCTTTTAAAGTTTTTGCATTTACATGTGAATAAATCCATTTGCTTAACTGCACTTGACGTTGTGAAATATATTCACTTGCAGGCATGCCTGGATTGGCTTTAAAATGTAAACTTATTTTGTGGTAAAAAATAGTTTTAATGCATTTACATCACAATCAGCATTTACATCAAAATCAGATTAAAGCACAGTTTACAGGAAGCACACCAGACTGCGTTAGTATGTTGAACAGTCCCAGTTGCAGATTTAGGTAATGGACAAAAAAATATGGAAGGAAAGACACAAAAGTGGCAGCTTTCATGAAATAACTCAGTCCACAATGACGTCACAATGACTTCACAAACGGGAAGATTTGAGATCAGAAAAGTGATGCAAGATTACTTAACCACTGATTCCAGAGGATTAATTGCTGTACATAAGGGCACATTTAGGGTTAGTGTTCCCAGGTTTGACCCACATTAAAATCAGAGCAAGACGCGTGCGTTTAGATCAATTGGAATTAATATTTTGGTCTCGTAACAGAGTTGGAAAAAGTTTTAAAGAGAGAGCGAGTGTTAAAAGCCGGACAACAGAGACAAATGAAATCCAGAATTCAGTTAGACCAACAAATGACGTGTTACTTGGACAACGCTTTGAAGGTGATTGAGTTCATTAGGATGATGTTCCTGCTTACAGTTTGCCATCCCATTGATTTGACCTACCTCACTGCAATACACAGCCTTTTTTATGTTTAGTCTGTCCTTTCCCACTGTTACCTTGTGTTTTAGAGAGTCAGAACGAGAACAGAGCATTCAAACAAAACGGTTTCAGAGATTCAAATCCATTCAATATTAAAAAAATCAACAAATCAAAATGAGCACACAGCATTCTCTTGAAATACACATCATGCAAAATACTTAAAATATGTAATATAAAATGTTAAATGCAGTAAAAAACAAATTACTACTTTCCATTTACGACACATCAGGCGACTAGCATTCCAAACACGATCTTTATTCAAGTTAATGGATAGGTTACCTTGGTTACTCTTCTTTTTGTTTCGTTTAAAGATGCTCCTCTGTTTCTTTGGTTCGGGCTGAAGGGATGCAGGCACTGCTTCAGACAATGATGGGAGATCATCCGATTCCAGTCCATCTGGGACATCGCACCCCTCGATGCCTCCTCTGAGTGTAGTCACGGATGATTTAACTATAATGCATTTCCACTCGTCTCGACCCTTCTCTTGTTCAGTCTCTGCTAGACGGCTTATTTTATGACCCGTTTCACCTTCATCTCCCCGTATAGTGCTTTCACTGCACTGTGTCACATTTTCTGCATTAAGTAAAGGACTTTCCTTTATCTGAACATTAACGTGAATGTCCGCTGGCTTCTCAGGCATCGGTTTCTCAGACACCAGAGTGGAAGTGGCATCGAACGCAGCTTCGAGGGGGTCAGAATCCGAGAGGGAAGATGGGCTCAGGATGCTCGTCTCAGTTGAATCCAATGAAAAGCCATTTGTGGGGAGGCATGGGAGATCTTCCGCTTCAACCCGAGGTTGAGGTTGCGTCGTAACTGGTGGTGATACGACCGGCGTATGTGGGTGTTGCCCCTCCTGCAGTGACGCAGGTCTTTCTAGGTGTGCCTGAATCGTGGAGGCCGGTTCTCTTGGGAGTGCCGTGAGAAGCACACCTTGTCCGTTTTGAACCGCACTCTGGGTCTTTTCCGATGGGCTGATGAAGCCGTTCACTTCTCCTGTGCTGGCTTGGTGACCCTCCGTCTGAGGATTGGCGGGAGAGGAAACGGCGGCCACTTCTCCAGCTTTTTCGTTTACAGGCTTGACACTTGGTCCTGAAGGGTGAGAAGAAGATAGTGTTGATGGTGAAGGTGTACACATTTAGATCATTATTATCTTAAAAATGGATTGATATATTTCACAGTGAGCAAAGCTGCAGCAAAAGAAAATGCTCTCTATGCAAACAAATGCTAAGATAGCGTGACAAAGCAACTAAACAATGGAGCTAGCTGATGGTGGCTAGGCCCGGTGGTGTTTAAGCATATATCAAGTCGCTGAGATAAAAAGCAGCAAAGCAGTGTTGTGGCTCGCAGTTAAGTGGCTCAGGAGCACAGCGAGGAACTGCGAATGGAGGCCACAGTCTCTTGTCCTTACCAGACGGGCAGGTATCCCTACGCTTTTCACTAGAAGGGAGGCTTTCCGAATCGCACCTTGGCCTGGTCTTTCTGAGGCTGAAACCTTTCCTGATATCCGCCAAGAGGTGGTCAATGATGCAGCCGTCGTCCTTTGGCACAAAGCCTTTCTTGACTGGTAACAGAAAGGTAAAAAGTGGGCTGAAAACACACACCATTCAAATGCCATCTTGGTTTGGAATTTCTAGAGCACAGTGAATAAAAAGGAGGGGCCGTTTACAACTTACTGATTTTACCATTTTCTCCCTTTTGTCTCTTGGACTCTTCCTCTGCAAGCTGCCTCTTTCTCTTCTCTGCCTTGGCTGCCAGCTCACTTCTGGTTTTGTTTTCCTGTTATCATAGAAGTAAAGATGTCACTCACTGTCAAGTACAAAATGTACATGGCAATTTCTTTTTGTATGATTTCGGAAGAGACAAAGCAACATTTTCCAGTTTTGTCACCGTAGATAATAATCCCCATGTTCCACAGAAAACCATATTCATTCACAAATGGCACAAGTGATTGAGAAGTTGTACATCTAAAACTACACAATATAAAAAGACAATCCCAGGGAAAGTCATGCAACTACTAACGTAAACAAAGTATCGTCCCTGACCTTCAGTGACTTGATGAAAAGTCCTCGGAAAGTCCTGATGGTTCCGAAGAGATCCTCAAGCGACAGCTGATTGGCATCCTCACACAAGTAAACAGCCAGCTCGCTCTTCAGCGTCTCAACTGCAGAGAGCCTTTCACATAAAGCCTGACATGCCTCCAGACTTTCCTGCAGCAGAGAAAATTAAGGCATTTGGATCCAGTTTCAAAATGGAGTATTGATGTTGGCTCCATTTGTAGGCAAAGCAGAGACGATCGTGTTACCTGGAGAACTTTCTCATATTGCTCCTTCAACTCGTCGACAGAGTTGGAGACCTTCTTGGTCGTCTCATTCAGTCGTTTTAGTAAAGCATTGGCTTCTGACTGAACGGAGTCCACATTAACTCTAGAGGACAAAGTTTAAACCAATTGATTATAAGTCTAGTCAAAAAGCGGCCGAGAAGCAATTTAAACATAATGAAGCACATGCGCAGAAGTAGATGTGAAAAGGTTTCTATACCCTGCTGCCTTTTCACAGATCTCAATATCATCTGGCAGCGCCAACAGCTCTGGGTGTTTCAAGTCCGCTTCCTTTGCAAAACAAGTACTTAAGTAATTAAACAGGTTCATAACTGAGAGGGGGAAAAAAAAAAAGTTATGGCAGCTGTGAGCCACTTTGTGTACCTCCAGGATGTGATGAAGCAGCGTGATGCGGCTCTTGTTGGCCTTTGTCTCTGTGAGCTTGAGCAGAGAGCTGATCTTGAACCCCTCGGCGTTCCCCGTGTGACTTCCCTGGAAGTGGAATGATGATTAAAAAATACAAACTCCGTCTTAATGTCAGCTTAAAAGTAAAATATATAAGAGTCAGAAGAGGTTCTTACATAGTTGAGAAAATTCCCAACGTCAAGGATGCGCCTGCAGAAAATGGGCATGAGCGTGCTCGTTCTGAGAGCTGAGAGATTTGTTACATGCGTTAATTTGAGTATAATGTATAACCTCAGAATGACAACTGCGTGCATACGAATATAGCTGAAGGCCTAGGGTTTCTTACACTGGCAGGCCTCCTCCACCAGCTTGACTTTAGGTTTGAGCATATCCAACACGGATGAAGTCTCCTCACACAGCAACATGCAGTCAATCCTTAACTGATAACTGGAGAAAAGAGACAGAAAGCAAAAGAAGGCAGGTATGAACGTATAAAGTATGCACATAATTCACAGGCAAAAATAACAGACCTGCAGCAAAAACTAAGACAAATAAAAGGTTACCATGGTACAGTGAGAAGGGAGGTGTAGAAGCGATCAACATTTGCCAACTTGTCCTTTTCTCCTTGGAAGGATTTCAAATTTTCAATCTACGTGAGAGCACAAGACAGTGACTCAGACGTTTGCCATTTCCAAAGTAGGCCCTTAATGGTCGGTACGTGGGCGATAAATGTTTCTAGGTAAGGATGGAGAATAGGTAAGAGTACAAACCTCATGCTTCTCTGGTAGCAGCTTAATGAGCTGCTTCAGCACCTCGACATCAAACCTGGTACGGTCCCCCTTCTGAATCATGGCTACAAAGTCCTCATTTTTGCTGGACAGACAAAATACAAAATTCGAACTTAGAAAAAAAGATGTAAAAAATGAAATACACTTTTTTTGGGGGGGAAGGAGGGGGAATTTCTTACCATTTGAACTGCTTTAGGAATATGTTCAAATTTAAGTTTTTCTTTGGATCAATGAATGTTATCTATAGAATAAAAAGAGATTTTCGAGAGGCATATTGATTATTCAGCTTTGATAATCAGGTGTGTTTGTTCTGAGCGGTGTCGAGTGTTGACCAAGCACACCTCTTTAGCCTCCTTCTTGACAGGAGCAGCTGCCCCCTTGTCTTTGTGCTCGGTCACCGGGAGACAGAACAGCTGCTCGATACTGCTGTAGTCCGGCTCCGGAGGAGGAGGCTCTTCCTGAGCCGAGGACCACATGGAGTGACCATCTGTGAGCGCGCAGAGAGGAACCCGTCATGAGCTCATGTGGCTCCATTTTGCATCAACATCCTACCATGGCTGAAATCCATTTTTACAGTGATGTTTTCCTTCCCAAAATCCAGGAGAATCCTCCGATACACCCACTCGAATTTGGAAGAACGGTTCTGCTTATGTTATTGTTCCATCCTAATCAACTATTCTCAACACAGAGGCCTTCTGCCAATGTCTTCACTCGCATTTCCCATAATGGTCCATTTCTGAAATGGCCAAAAGGGGTGACTAATATCTTGACGGATCGAGGCAAAAAGGTGATATAGCATACACATGATACTCTTGAAATTTGTTTACTGCCATCATACGTAGATAACAGTTTGTAGTTGTGAAGTTGCTGTTAATGAACGATGAATCCACTCACCAGTAACAGTGCGGAGTTTCTGCCAGTTGAGCTTTTTCATCCTCAGGGTGGGGCATCGGTGTAGCTTTAAGGGTGCAGCGCACCCGAGAGCCTGGGTACTCTGAGCCGCAATCATGCCCGGGGGAGGAGGAGGTGGAGCTGGCATGCCAGGTAAGGGAGGTGGTGGCGGTGGTGGTCCACCACCCATCCCTGGTAGAGGTGGCGGAGGTGGTGGGGGTGGCATACCTAGACCGCCGGGCAAGGGGGGAGGTGGCGGGGGTCCACCAAACCCACCAAGTGGAGGAGGAGGAGGAGGAGGTGGTGGGGGCGGAGGTGGACACAGGTTAGAAGGTTGGAACCCCATCATACCAGGGAGTGGAGGAGGAGGTGGAGGCGGGGGTGGCGGAGGAGCGGCACACAGTGGCTTCTGAGGGGATGCACCGCTTTTTTCCAACTTCTCTTCATGCCGATGATGCAGATCCGTCTGCACGGCCTTATCCACTTTCACAAGCTGCCCGTCCATTTCATGGTGACCTCCATAGCTCCTGCGTTTGGAGAACGTCAGCCGCTGCATGATCTTCTCACAGGACTCCATCTGAGCTGGAGCACAAACACAAAAACACATAAGAACCCCAATTTAAACTCCTCTCACTAAAACATACGCTTCCAGCCACCCTGACACTGTTTCATTGCGATTATCTTTTTTCCTGGATAATCACTCCCCTTCCCACATAAAAACCAGAGGAGGCCATTAGCTACCCATCGGCCTCTCCGGAGACTTGCCCTAAAGTGAATGTATTGCTGCCTCAGTGCTGACTCACAGTCCTGGGCCAGCATTATGGCTCTGTTAGTGATGGCCTCCAGAGCCAGCCAGATATCAGAGCGGCCCGGCCCCAGCACCAACAACGTCTGCAGGATGGACAGCAGCTGGAGGGAGACTGGAGAGCTGCTCACCTGCACACAACAGCACATGCATATGCACAAATTAAGTGAGGTTGTCAGGTTAACACAAGTTAAATAATGTGTGCCAGTACCAGAAAAACTCAAAAAAACAGTTTAGATCAGAAACATCAAGACACGTTTTCTTTACTGTAACAAAACATTGATTCATTCTGTCTCCTTGTTCATCGGGCTATCTTAGTTTAAAAAGCTAAACAGTCAGCTCTCACACCTTGTTAAAGAGTGTAGTGAAAACCTCCAGGTGATCACCCATGTCAATGCCACCATACACCCGAAGCAGTTCCTCCTCATCTTCAGCCATTGCCTCTTCAAAAGTCTCACATTGAATAATCAAGTCTTCATCCTCCTGCTCCCTGCACAAGACACTCATACAGATCACTGATGGGGACACCTCATCACGAATAAAGGACATTTTACATTTTTGAAAAACAATGACAAGGGCCTCAAATTATTGCCTGATTATAGATACAAACTGCAACATCGAGTCTCAAAAGAGCCATTTTACTCTCAATGATTACGGACTTTCAAACTACCTCTTAAGTTAAACTTAATTTGTTGCATAAAATCTTCTTCAGAGACTAAGAAAAACTGATAAAATCAAATGAGAACAATGGAAAGAAGGCTCACCTTAACTTTGGCAGAATATCAAGTAACTGGAGCCCTGCAAGAGCATCAAAACACTCAATTATCAGTATTTTAAGAAGGTTTATCTCCAAAATGTGTCATTGACATCTCCACAGTGGCATGTTAGTTTTGAGGAAATTGGCAAGAAGTCACAGGTGAGCAATCACAAGATGAGTGGCCAAACAAATGGCTGATTGGTCCAAGGTGGTGGGTGGCGTTTTTATGTTTTTTCGGAGGGTTAATATAGCTGCTGCATTGATGACATTTGTCAAACTATCTCGACCGTGGTGATCTTCAGGCAGAGGTAGCTCAGTGCAAAAAAGGTCCAGGTTTCAGACCAAGGTTAGTGAAACTGTTGTGCAGTAAATGCAGGGACAGACTCCACCGGACATTATAAAAAAAGAAAAATCCACTACAGAAAAATGGATGGATCGAGAGGGAATTTAACTCAGGAGACAACATTAAATATCACATTAGGTCAATGTGATTTAATCAGTGCAAGAGTGATGACATGTTCTCTAAACTCCCACTATTGTGATAGTCACTGTTATTGGTGTAAAATCTGAATACAGCAATAAAGTCTAAATACACAATGCTTCATACACTTGAGGTTTGCTTAGTTCTCAGGCGTTATATGAGTGAGAATAAGGCCATTAGACCTATTCTTAGACATATCAGTGACAGACATATTTGTAATGGAGCTCCTGCTGATGGCCTGCTTTCCTATCTGCATTCACTTTACCGCAGCGTGACATTACTCACGATGGGACTCCAGACTTCCAATTAATTGTTAAATAGCCGTTGAATGGCGAACCTACCGATGAACTGCTTTCTCATCTTATCTCTCTGCCGGAGGTCATCTCTCCCGAAGATGAGGGCGTTGATGACACTGAGGAGGGTCACCATGTAAGGGACGTTATCTGTGGCCTGCAGCTCATTCATGATCACGCTGAAGCGATACTGCTGCGTCTTCACTCCCTTAAGGGGAAATTAAAGTCAGTGTAAGTCATAAACTTCAATGAGGAAGATTTGTGATTACAACGCTTGTGCATGCAACCCACCACTAGAGGGCGTCGTTAGGGTACTTATCATTCAGAGCGCAGTATCACGTGAGGTCAATCCAACAACAGCTTAACTTTTCAAATAACTAAATAAATAAACTTCTACATCTTCTTGCCTTGTAGTGGTCCAGGGCATCCAGTGCCAGCCGATGTCCGTCTGCGGAGAACACGCTGAGGGCGGCAAGTAGCTCAAACACCTGCTTCTTCACCATGGTGTTGGACGTGTCCAAAGCTGCAGAGCATCATGATCACACACATCAGTACAGGTCAAGCACTCATATTTTACACTAGTTTCTCTGAAAGCAAAAGCCTCCATATCTAGTCATCCCCCTTTGTGTGTGGACTCAAGCAAGATGCTTTATTTAACAACTTCACTTGAACTTTGCCCTCTGAGGATGATGTGTTGCACTGTAGATAAACTTGTGTTTGTGTGTGTGTGTGTGAGAGTGTATCTGAAGTTGGAGAAATCAATATTCACTCACTGTGATACTACATTTTGAGGAATGTCCTGAAGCAACCCTTACTGAATCATCTCTGTACATATCAGGAAAATGCAGCTCAGCTCAGTGAGTCATGCTGTCGTACCGTTATGACCTATTATATTCCAAATGTTACATTATATATATATATATATATATATATATATATATATATATATATATATATATATATATATATATATATATATATATATATATATATATATGTATGTATATGTATGTATGTATGTATGAAACCCACCCAGGTCCTTAAACTTGGCTTTCTTTAGAATACACAGGCTGCTCTAAATATCTTGACCTAATTATTCTGTATATATTTTCTGGACCACCTGGGCCTCCCTTTCCATGTGTAAGCTACTCTGAGACATACTCAAACGAACACTATATGGAAAAATGAGTGCGGTAGATGTGATGATTTTTCCCAAAGAAAGGGATATGGTCAACCTTGGGAGAGCTTCCGAATGTATCCCTCGTTCTCGATAATGAAGTGGATCCCAGTCGAGGAGTTCATGACAGCCCGGACGCAGCTGACACACGTGAGCTGCAGCAGGGCATCGGCTATGCGAGAGCATCCCCGACCCGAAAGTCGGTCTAGGGCCTCCAGGAGGAGATCCAACCCACTGAGCTCCAGGAACTGGATCATCCATGTCTGATCGCTGCCCTCCAGACGACGCTTCAACCCCGAGTAGTTGACCACGGTGGGAACTTGCAGCAGTCTGATGCACAGCTCTGGGTCGGCACTCTCCAGGTTGGCCTCCTGCTGGGTGTCAGAGTCCTGCGAGGAGCCAAGGCGACCCCTGACTGCCGCCCACTTCTTTTTCCCATCTGACTTCCCTGACATGATGGCTGTGGAGGACAGAAGGGAAACGGTCACAGTTTTTTTTCAATGTGTGCAGATGACAAGAGACAGTTTTCAGCTATAGTTTCTCTAAAAAAGAATGCTACTTGTTTTGGACGGCGGATGCTGTCTGTCTACAAAGATATTTATGGAATTGTCCAGGATACCACGTTGTCATTGCTATTTAGACAAGGGTAAGCGGGCCAAAATAACGCCCTACCAGACAGGAAAGCAGAATAGGAAATGATAACTCTGCACATTTGTGGATGATTCAAAGATATGTCAGCAGTCCGGTCCCCACCAGCTCTGCCAAACATTCCAATCTAATCCTAAAGAGAATGGCCGTCAGCTTGTCGAACCTCTGCAAAGCCAGGCTGTCTGGGATATAAACATTGACAAAACAGGCACACTCGTGATGAGCTAAAACATAGAAACAACTGTCTAGGAGCAACAGTTCTTAAACATCATATACCAACATTACGTGACATTGACGTGAATGCACACATTGATCACTACAAGTGACCGTTTCTGCTATTACTTGAGAGCACAGTCCCCTCTTTTACCAACCAGCCTAACATACACGTTTCTAAATACAAGTTGCAAGTAAAAACACATTTTCCCAATCTAATAAAATCAACAGGAGCTCTGGCCAAAAAATGGTAGAAATGTTCTCCAAAAGTCTAAAAATACTTTCTCCCAGTGCTGGAGTTGTTATATTAGGGGGTGCAGAATAAAAAGACATGCCTGAGTGGTCCTTCTGTCTCCTGTTGTTGACTTCACACTTGGCAAACATAAGATATACAGACGAGGCATTGAGTGATGAGCACGTACAAACACAATGCTCTGTAAAAGGGGCAGTCAAGTCAATCTGGAAGGACTTTCCAAGTCTTATATCTTACCATTGAGACATATGAGGCTATCCTCAGGAATCCTGCATCATTTTAATTCTATGTGTTTTAGGAGCTCCGTAAACTTACACAGCAAAATGATATTTGTGATTTCTCTCTTTTCAAAAGGTAATTTGCTAAAGTAATGACCTTTTAAACAATTTGACAAATTGGTTTTCTATTCAGTTGGCAGAATCAAGGTAAAAAGAGGCTTTTTTCCCTTCCTTTTCTCACATATTCTGGCAAGGCATTTGTCGGCTCTGACTGCAGCGTTTTAGTCCTGCTGCCAGTGTGAGAGTGTTACCGTGGCAGCAAGCAGACAGACAATGGTGTTTTACAACAGGCCTTCTCAATACTCTTCAAAGGGCTGTGTTCAGTGGCCACAAAATGGATGGATGGCTCCCTGCCCCCTTTCAGGAGAACAGGAGTTGTGGCCAGAAAACCAGTTAAACACTTTCTGATTCTCGAGTACATTTGGCGTTCATGTCTAGTGTGAGGAACAAAAGTTGCAAGTTGATGCGATAAGATGAACACTTTGTGAAGCTACCAAGAGTGTTGTTAAATGGACTCACGTCCTGCAAAGCGACAGCTATTGCGAAGACAGTTGAAGGGAATCGCTGCGTGTACAAACACTCTAACAAGGAAGGAAAAGACTTTCCCTGGACAGGAAACTCGGCTCCAGATAAACACACTGCGGTGACGCCTTATGTTCTTCTTTTGAAAAACTTCATTTTCGTTTCTATGGATGATGACTCGAGAAAATGTTGCCCATGAGTAAACATCCGGGTGACATGTCAAGCCGTATCAAAGATCAACTGCGACAGAAAAAAGATGTTGCACATTCTTTTGTGCATTCCATTTGTCCTCAAATATAAGAAAATTTCACACGCTGACCTTGTCTGCCAAGTCTCCCACATGTACCACTAATAGCGGGCTGATTCACTGCACACCTACTCATCTGCCCTCTTGTTGAAGCGCCCACACAGCAGCCCACTGCTACTGCACAGCATCAACACCTTGGAAAACGCAGAAATATCTCCTCTGATTTATTTCCTCTCAGACATATGCAAAGCTCACTGGCATGATTGCATGTTTTTCTACAAATGGTGATTGCAAGTCAGCAATAATACATGAGTAAATACCATATTATCTTTAAATAAATAGCACGGGCCAGTTTTAAACGTCTATCTCTCACTGCATTTTGTTTCAAACCACCAAAATAGTTGGGAAATAAACGTTGGATACTTATATGTTATATTTTAGCTTTTGAGCACTGACATGATAGTGGATTTATTGATACACAAACAAATGTTGCAAATGTTGCATATACAGGTAATTATTCAAGCTTCATCAATGCAGTACATTTTATTACAGCCTTCCCGAAGCGATTATTACGACATAAAACATCTGGGAGTCATTTACTGACTTCCTAACATCTCTCTTTCCCTTTGCTATTTAAGGGAGTGACCGAAAGGCCTGAAAGTCTACAAACACACTGTGCAACTCCACAGTGTATCCTTTTAGGTGTAGTTTCCTGTATTCCCAGACTCTGCAGACAGCAATACAGCAATTGTCAGATCGGTTAAACATCTGCATTGACAAATACATTTGGTCCATATGGTCCAACGCACAGACTCAAAACTGGAATACTCCGTTCAAGTGCATTTTGGCAAACACAGCTGTTTTCCTCACAGCCGTCTTCCTCTTCGCTCTGTTCGAGGAAAGGAGGGTAAGAGGAGACGATTGCCTCCTCCAGGATGGATCGACAATCTTGTCAGACTAAAATGCAAATGCCAGTGTGTGCCAATCTTCATTATGTGCATTGGTCCATTATGACAATAAAAAACGGACATTAGGAGCAACATTATCGGTGCAAATTCACTACTTTGCGCTGCGATTTATTTCCCCACATACCAAGGGGCATAACGGGACTGTAGTCACCTAATAACTGACAGCAGACAACCACCGGTGACGGTTAACATTACTCTTCCTGCTACACGTGTCACATCCCGATGCCTCGGTGCATCAGTAAAGATAACCTATATGATGACTATGACACCTTACCTGCTTTTATCCCATGAATATGAAGACACTTGAACAGCCGCGTCCTCTGATGTGGTCTCAAATCAGGGAGTGCTTTGCAGTCATCCGGACATTTTAAACTGACAAAAAAGATGTGCACGGTGCCCCGGAGATTTGGGCACAGTGTGGCAAGTCAAGTCTTGTGTGGTATGCGGATGGCACCCGTTTTCAAAACGTTACGGCCCCTGAGCTTTCGTTCACTTGAGAGTCGGACCGCATCAAGACGACGACATTACAGCGCTGTGACATCCGGTCGAGACCATCAGAATAAAACACGTGTTACTCATGGCTGAGTGTATATTCATACATTTAAAATTAAAAGCTTCGCGCAGTTCTAATATGGGCTCAAACATAGGATTTGACCCTTATAATGTTTACTCGAACAAACCTCAAAGATTGAAAATAAAACTCACGTCAAAATGCAGCGTTAAGTTACCTAAGTTAGCGTTAGCTCGGTTACCTCCAGTAACGTTAAGCAGAGCTGCCAACTTTAAAAAAAAAACCTTGCCGTGAGAATTTATTGTTAAAAATAAAAACGAACAAACAAAAGGTTAATTATAAATGGAGTAACGTACGTTACCTATAAAAAAAAGGTCCAACCGAAGTATTTGGATACGAGTAGTAGCTCAGTCACAACTTGCACAATTTAGGTGAACTGCAACTGATAAGTAACGTTACCTAACTGATGTGTTAGATCATCAAATGTATTTTCTATTGCAGTGGTTCTGAAATCCTTTAAAAATAGTCATTCATAAAATTAATTGTATGTATGTTATTATAAATAAGCAAGGGCGTAGGTTTGCATACAGTCCATAGGGACTAGTCACAACCAAAGTTTGGAAAAGACACAATTGTCCTCACCAATACGGAAAAATCATTTTGCACAATGTATTTCTAAACGTATTCATATTATTATCTATGCTCGTCACCCAGAAGAGAAAAAACATATTTCCACGTTTTCCAATGCGCCTTCGAGCCGCCGATGCAAGATGCAGTCATTTGATTGGCTGAAGTGGCGAATCAGAAACGCTACGTGAGTCTTGACTTGCAGGAGGAGATGATGTGCAGGTTGAGGAAGCGGGGTCGGCAACACCGCGGCTCCGATTTAACGCTTAGCCAAGTGGAAAATTTCTTCAAGGAAATATTTATTTTGTTTTATTTGTTTTACTAAAATGTGCGTCACATTCTATTATATCAATGTCAAGCACCTTTCCCTGCAGCTGGCTACTTGTAATTCACACACCAATTTACACCCTCAGTAAACAATCAACGGTAAATAATTATTCCGGTTCCAGCGCCACGTGACGCGACTCTAATGAAGATAAGCGGTTTGGATAATGGATGGAATAATTTTTTTTTTAAAAGTCACGGAGAAAAGTAGAGTTACATTCTGTGTGGACATTTTAATTAGCTTTCACTGCCAACGTAGCTGCTGACGTGTGTGCTTGATAAATTAGCAAACCAAACATGTAATGTTAATAGACTCTTCCAGAACAATCACACAGCATCTGCTGAAAAGTATGAAGCTGCAGATGAACGATTCCTCAGCTGCTGCAGCAAACTGAGTAAAGTAGATATACTTTCAGGAAGTACATCAAGTCCAAACTCTGCTGCTAGTTATGTGGCAGCTCATGAGACAGTAAAGCGTCCGCTAGTAAAAACATATCCATCCTCCGTTTGCGGTGATCTAAAAGTCCAGCGTGACGCTCACTGTAAACGGAGCAAAACATATGAGTTTTAAATTGGAAACCTCACCCTACGACATTAAATATTGATAGGACTCTAGGCCCTGTCATAATTGACACGTGACTGTATTTGTTTTCTCCTCTTTAAAAGAGTTTGCTAGTTATAACAGGTAAAATAGCAATACAATGTCAGTAATGATCTTTATTCTTGTCCTATAAGCTGTCCCTGCCAATGCTGAGACCAAACCTGCGCCCTCGTAAACAAGACACTGATAAAGCGCTGTGTATAAACGATATATCTTTTATTCAACCAAAGATGCTTTGCACTAGTTACGGGCTACTTGGTTGAAAGAACATTACACACGGGGTACAGCAGTGGAAAAAGTTGAGAACCACTGTTCTATTGCATACTTTATAAATTAATTTTAAGGACAGCGTTTTATTTTGGAGGCAAAATTGCCTAACTTCCGGACTTGGTGTGTCTGTCGTGTTCTGGCTTGATGCTGACTGTGAGGCAGAATGCAGCCAGTGGTTGTAGGCCCTCCTCCCGTACCCCCATCCCATCAGCTGGGTTTGACCTCAAGCGGGCAGTCGTTGCAGGAGGAAAATTAACCCGCGTTAATCTAAGCCAGTGCACGATTCTCGACAGCACAAGATGCCCATCACAGTAACAAATCAGCTCTGTTTCATTCTGAATGAATGCAGCTTTGTTTGAGAATTGCTGAGACAATGTCCAACCCTCAGGGTGCTTGGGTCTGACCGCCCTGAAGCATGCTCTAAGATTATTGCCTAACATGAGACTTTTAGTTAACTATGACCGAGACCAGAACTACTCCTTTCTTTCACTAAAATTGCAGTTCTTTACTTCAAACTAAATCCCAAATTATCATTTGAATTGTTTAAATCAGAATCCAGACATAATCTGGAGACACACTGACACATCTTTTCTTGATGGTTTGTTTACATGGCTCCAGGGGTTGAGAATTGTAAAAATCTCCCCAAGGCCCAGTTTGATCCACTACTTCATCAAAGAAGTGTATGAGAGGGCATATGCTAATGTGTCACACTTAAAGTACCAACAGCGCATGGAGACAATTATCCAGAAATTTCTAAATCATCCTGGAGGTGGGAGTCAAGATGTTCAAGAAACGATCAACTGCTTGAATGTGTTTGCATATCTCCTTAAAGACAGTAACGATCTAGGTAATTTGTTGAGAATTTGTTATCAATACCCCCGTTGCTCGAGGCAATTAAGTTTCACTGCCTCGGAGGGAATCAGCTTCATGGTAAATGCATTGTTATGCTACTTTAGGTCTCCTGAGCCAATGTGCCGGCACCATAAGATCTTTTGTTTAACCAGAGGAAAATGGGATTTCTATCAGGGAGACCACTAAGAAATCAGCTGCAATACCCAAGTTGCAACAACACAGAATGTGCAAGATAGTTGAGCCTGGCCACACTTTGTTTGAATGGAGCAACAACTCGCTTAGCTAGTTGAACAGGATGATGAAACACAGTTGGAAACAAGCTACCAAAACTCAATAGTCTACATAATTTCTCTTTATTGTTGTGTATAAATGTAGGTAGGTACACATCAAGTGGTTTTGATTTTCAGTCAAAACGCTTAACCTACTAGTCCTACTGTCACAATGTTACCCATACAGATCTTTATAAAGGTGTGTCAGTGATTATAGGATTAGTTGGTAGTTTCCTCAATAGAAGGCTGTGACACCGCTTGTTTGGATTGTTATCTTAAGCGAAGGCAATCTTTTTTTAATAACCTGGGAATAGCTTGTAAATGTAGCTTTGCCCTAACCTTTAATTGATTTACATTTTAGAAAAACAGAGCTGCTATATAACATGTTAGGGCAAGTTCCTGATACTGCATCACATTGTTTGATCCATTGTGGCAACAGTGGCTGCGTTATCACTAAACAACAACAACATTCCCATATCTAGAAAACCCAAATAGTTCACCCCTCTTTAGTATTTAACTGCATTCCTCATCCTGGTGGCTATCGAGCACCCCTCAAGTGTCAAGAGTATGTGGATCCTAGTTTGGACACCGCATTAGCCGACAAGCTGAAATGATCCCAGAAAAGCTATAATCATGACTTTAAAAAGTATATAGCTGCAACTAAAAAGATACATACACATAAAATGGCCATGGGTGACTATGTCTAAACAGCAGAGTTCTCTGTTTACATTTTACAATTGATACAAGGTGTTGTCAGGTTTAGTAAAAACAGCCGACACCAGTATTCAATAAACAAAGGTGGAGCCCAGCGGCCCACTATTACAACAAAGTTGGGAACAAAGGTGTAATTACTCCTGTAAAACCTGACTGATCCCTTGCAGTGTGTTATGAGCTGATATTGACTTAAGCACAATAATTTATGTTTTTATTGGCAGATTTGCAATGTAGTCCTTAAAATACAGGTAAGAGTTTGAGGTCATTTTTGGAGACAGTGTTGCTGTTTCACAATTTGTCCAGGAGAGAGCACTCTGTACTCATTACAACACGATACATTGAACACGTATAAATTATTAAAAAATAACATGTCACAAGTCTTGAGAGAGTTTAGGGAACTTAAGCTTAACATGTTCGCATTGACCATGGGTTTACGTGAAAAAATAATGAAGACCAATACATTCTTTACTGTCTTCTTTACTCCCAACTATGCATATTTAAAATAGCCGTAACAGCAAAAGCATCATAATGCTGTGAAGTAAAAAATGAAGATACATGTTTGAGATCACAATACGGCTCAGATACACACTGTAAAACCATTTCACAACAGCAGAACGGAACAACGGAACAAAAACTACACTTCCCAGGGTGCATCGCGCGCATCTTAGTTGAAAGGTCGAAGACGTAAAACGCATGCTTCCTGACCGGGAAAAACAACAACAAACCATAGAATTAGCCAAACGTTTACATTGCGTTCACATTTATTATTTATTCTGTGTTGGTATCGTCGCTCGTTGTCGGCAAACATGTCTGGAAAGGCCAAAGATATCCTGAAGCTGGATCTGTATGGTTTACTCGACGTTGGAAACACTGCTACATCGAAAGAGGTGTGTAAATGAGCTAGCTAATAAGCTAGTTAGCTCGATATACAGTCGTTATTTTACAGGCGCATGGCGGACTGGAGGAGGCTGTTTAAGCAGACAGTCCCTCGGACTTTTGGCTTAGTTAACGTTAAAGGTCACAGCACTTGTGTTTTCACCAGGAGAGACTGTGTGACGTGTTTGCCTGCCAGCAGGAGGTTGTATTAGCTTGCTATCATGGAGCATGCAGCAGTTTGTGTGTGTTTGCGTGCTTGTGTGTGTCGTGCATGTTAACTAGACAGGAGTATTTTTCTGTTAGGAGAAATACTAGCAAATGAAAACGAGGACGGAAATGCTCGGTCCAGTAAATGAGACGCATGCAGCAAAAGACATAAAGACGGGCTTATGGCTGAATCGCAGAGCTGTAATACACCAAAAGGCCACACGGGGGCGGTCACGCATCAGTCTTTTGCGAGAATGACGTGAAATGCATTTGGTGATCGTAAATATATATTCGAAGGCTGCAAAAAAAAAATAATCTTCAAGTACCCTGACAGTTATTTCCCCCAATAAATAGGTTTGGTTTATAAAATCTTAATTTAGGTACAAAATGGCAGTGACAATGTAGCTGGTTTTTGGTGACACCGTAGTCCACAACCCAAAAATATTCAATTTACAATAATGTTATACAGCAGTGAACGATCATAATGTAGAAGCCAGAAAAATGGACTGTTTGGCTTTTCTCTTTGATTGTCACAATGTTTAACAATTATTTTCCTATTTATCAACCAATCGATTATTAGACTAATTATGTCAGTGCTTAACAAATTAGCAAAAGTATGGATGCTAAATTAAATTTATGTTTTTTTAGTATATTCTTTATCTAAAACTAAACAAACATATCTGATCACAAATATATCTGATGAGGCCTGAAAAATGCTGTCATACAAATTGACAAGCTATCTCTACAAATCAGTTATGCTCACCTCTGCACAGGACAAACGTCTTTTTTTTCCCTGCATGTCTTTTGAACTCATCAACTACTCTGTATTTCTTTTCCCAGTCCAGAGTGGTTTACCATAATATCCTGAATACTGCCTCTTCCCCACGACCCCCTCTCATCACAGTTTCCAGCATCGAGAATCCACAAGCCCAATGGGAAATAAAAATTACAGCCAAAATGAGGGAAGAATGTAATTTCTTAATTGGATTTCAAAGTCCTGTCCTCCCTGGAGTATTATCCTGGAGGAAGTTAGCGGTTATGGCTTGGGTACAATTGAGACTCCAACATGCAGAAAGCTGGTTCTGTGAGGTCTGTTGATGTTCGAGAGCGAGTGTGTGTGTGTGTGTGTGTGTGTTGTTTGCATGGAGTCAAGTCATCAAGTGTGTGAAGACAGATGCCATCAGATGAACTACTTATCCCAGCTATTTTACCCGCTGTTCCACCGCTATCGGGCATGTTGTTTAGGAGAAGAAGCGCATCCCACAGCCTGTTTATGTGGGCTCAGCCACAGCTTGTAAAACATTGTCTTGACGTAGGAGATTTACGTTCTGCATATCCTCCTGGTTCTATTTAGCATCCCTTTCTCTTATCACTGCTGTTGACCTTCTTATGAGTTTGGCTGGCTGATGCATGCTGGAGGAACTGGCATGTCAGTCTATGATTTAATGACTATGGATGACTGGGGTTCACTTTATCCGTGTGCTGCGGGAAGCTGATGCTGAAGGCTATCCACCGCTTAAAGAGTCATTCTCATGCATATCCGCTGGACTTGAGTAATGATTGCTAAGTGTGTGTACCTACCACAGATTGCTTGGTGAGACGATGGTAACAGCCAAGACCACACAAAATGCATTGTGGTTTGTTCAGCTACTTACATTGTTGTGTACCTGACGTGGTATGGTACATTACATACCGTATTTACTCCATACCTGAATGTCTTCTTTGAGTGTCTGCTTGGTCAGGGTAGGTAAAGTGTGTTTACTATTGCATCCTGGGGCGCCTGGAATTGACGGATATTTCAGGTCTTTTAACATCAGAAAGAGGCGCCAAGCCGACTCACGTTCAATGCATTAATCTGTGTTGCACAGTGCTACAGTTATTATATCAGACAAACCGTTATGCGATTCAAACAAAAAACAGAATCACCAAAGTGTCAATTTGGTTGAATTCATGGGAATGGTAATGCACACGGGTCTAGTCTTGAATCAAGATGTGAAGAATAACTGTTGAAGTGAACAAGGGGTCTTATTGAATGAATGCAGAGTTTGACTGGAGGTTTGTTTCATCAGGTTCACAAACACATGGAAAGCCCATCACAGTGTCTCACTGTTTCTCTCTTTATTACATCCAATTGTTCTTATTACTTGCGGTCACATCATCTTTGCCCTGTCTTCACTCCTCCTCTTCCTTTTCCCTGCAGTGCCTATTATTATTTTCTTCCAGCTGATAATGTCCCGTAAATAGCAGAGCATTGTAATTAAGGAGGATGGGCCCATGGCAGATCAGGCAGCTAATCAGCCACACAGACGAGAGGCTGTGCTGAGGCTGCACTGGGCCCAGTTTGTCAACTATAATTGGCACTAAAGATTGGCGTAATGAGGACAAGATGTGGGCATGCAGTTACGACTGTGGCAGGCAGGGATCAAGCGGGTACAGAGAGTCTGTTTTTCACTGGTCACGAAGCATTAGGCTACTGTAAGCCTGCTGCTGCATGATCAGTCTTTCCTTGATTTCTTGGCTCCTCCTGTGAACTGAAGCGTGGGAAATAGTTGACATTTCTGCAATTCGGTTTGTTTGGACTGCAGTCAAGAAAAAAGGCATGTGACAGTCTTGAATAATTTGAATTGAAAGAGATGGATGACATAACATAATCAAATATGCATATATCTGCTCATATTAGGGGACAGTGGGCAGCATCTAGGTTCAGCCTAGGCGTTCCTATGGTTTTTCCTTTACATGGTCTTACTCTTAATTGATTTAGGAACCCCTTTGGGAACCCTAAAGCTCATGGTGAACTGCACAAAGATAATAACGACAGTAATTGTCGAGTCCTGTAGGAAGGTGCCACTCAATCTGAGCGCTCTTATCCACACATGTGCTAACCTCTTCAAAAGTTGGCCCGCTTTTGCTTCTAGTTTGTAGGACCAAAGGGCTCCAGGGTCTTCCAGCATCAATTAAGGCTAGCGTGTTACTGCATTGATGGAAGTAATCATGTATTATTTAACAAAACGACACTGGAGGCGCGGGAGAAACAAGGCACATCGGGAAGGATGCGTGAGGGAGAGAAACGGAAAAGAAAGGTGGAGGAGATGGAGCGAAAAGAAGGTTGGATAATTAACTGGAATGAAGAAAAGTATTAACTAGATCTTCAACTGAACTGAACTCGGCGAGACAAAGGTGATGACGTGCAACCTCGCTGCTCTCCACCAGAACAACATCCATGATGACAGGTTGAACTTGTCAAACAGCACAGCTGGCTAGACTTTTGTCCCGACCATGTCAAACATCTGCCGTGTTTCCAGCAGATGTGGAGATGTGTTTATCTTATCAGCTGGCTTTAGGTGATGATGAACATGAGAAGTAGAGTTTGTGTGAACTCAGGACACAGCATCAGCTCTTAAAGGACTAGAGCAGCGATTCTGCCTTCTTTATTACTGCATTACAGTAAGCACCTTGCAACTTTCACTATTCTTGTGGAAGGTAATGTAGTCCATACGTTTTGTATCAATTTTCACTTTAACTGCATTACAACACCGACACAAAAATAATGCAGAGTTGTCCACTGTGGTGGATTTTTATTATAATTTAACACATGCAAGTTTATGAAATTGCTGCTTGGAGGGTTAGTAAATAAAACCATGCCTGAACTCTGAACTAAAACCGTTTAACACACTGGTATAGATCCTTTAAAGCAGACTCTCTTTTACTGTGCGTTGTGAAAGCACAAACCAATCCATTACTCCCAATGCAATGGCTTTCATATGTCTTTTTTTTTACCCGTTGCTTGATCTTGGTCCCAGAGAGGAACTGCCTTTCTTTCAACTGGAAACCTGTACACGCCTGGATGAAGATGCATTCAAACCTCAGCTTGAGTTATCATTTCCTTTCTTGTACCTACCTCACCAAAAGTCTTTGGAGAAATTTGGACAAAGCCACAAGAGTATGATGGCGAACACATAGAAAAGAAAAGGGAAAAGGAGACATGGAGGCTAGAATAGGGAAGTAAGCGTAGGCCAACAGTAAGCATACTCTACGTGTTTGGCCCCGGTCCACAGCCCCATGTGTCAGTTTCGATCTGTAGGGAGGCTCTTTGTGCCAAGCAGCAAGACAAACAATCTCACAATGATTTTCAGTCTCTCAAAGCCCTCTGAATGAACCAAGTCCCCATTTACTGGAACTGCAACAATAAGAACAACTTGATGTTGACCATGAGAAAGAAGAAAGGACGTGTGACATTAAGGCGCTATCTGAGGCTTCACGTCTGAGCTCTTGTTCCTGGACAATAGACAACCAGCCTAATGCGCTTAAGTTGACTAAGTTGTCTTGGAGACTCATTGGAGTTGCTAAAAATGGAAAAATATTCACAACGTCGGCATGGCTGGTTAAGACTGGTGAAAAAGTGTATATCAGTGTGTGTGTGCTTGGATGTATAGTGGATGTTTACGCCAAGTGTTTAGCCTGCAATGCATATGAGCGTGTGTTTTTGAGGTTGTCTCCTCGGAAAGTTTCCCTTCTTTCTCCAGAAGAGCAGAGATCTAATGAAAGCCACCTTGTCATTAACTGATCCCTAGAAGGACCAATGAATGGTTAACATTCCAAGCAGTGACCTAGAGTTAAAAAATCAGCTATAACTAAAACCTCATATGACATTACAATACTCAAAAGTATTGTTTAATCTTTCCACTTTGGTTTTCTGAACGCCCCCCAAAAGTTTTGGCTCCCTGCCTAAAATATTAATGGCAGCCTTCTCAGATGTGTTATGGACAATGGCACTCTGTTTGTGCATGTTGTTTTAACATTTTTTGAGTTTGACTAAAGGTGGACTCATACTAGGCCGCAACTTGGGACACATTCATCTTGCACACTGGCGATGGGCCTGAGAATAGTTAAGAATTCTTGTGCGGGATAATTCACTGTGGAGTTTGTGCCGAAGTGGTTTGAGTCCATTAACAACATGTCAAAAGGACATGAAGCAGAGGATCAACTCAGGTGTTGATTTGATCCCCATAATACAATCCATTAAAAAAAATAAAAATAAGAATGTAAATGCAGACCACATTTCACTCCCACTGTTTTGTTCATGTCACTCTTACATTTATGGCATTATTCCAATGGGACCATTGTTTCTTTGGTTTCCTGGACCAAGGACGAGGATAAAGATAATTGGTATTGAGAGTAAGAATTTAACTTTCACATGGCCAAACTTTGTGCTTAAGTGGATGATTCGTTCACTTTGTTCCTAATCAACATTTTCCACTCCCCATAACTCTGGGGGTTCTTCTGTTTTTCTCCTAGATCAAGAAAGCTTATAGACAGAAGGCCTTGACATGCCATCCAGACAAGAACCCAGACAACCCAAAAGCAGGTGAGCGATCCTCTTTGTGTGCTTATCTGTGTTTGTCCATCTTCACCGTCTCTCCATTCTGAGCCACTGACCTCTCTCAGTCTCCTAGTAGAACTGGAGCAAGATGTGTTATTTCTTCATGCAATTTCTGAATTGTTTTCTGACGTACTCGCGTTAATCGCCTGACTGAGAGAAACTCAATCTCCAAAACCATAAATGAACGCTCGAGAGTAGCGCTGTCAGCAAGTTGTGCCCTGCCAGACGGCCGAGCCACAGAACTTTGTAAGACGTCTAACCAGCGCCCGTCTCTCCCGCTGGCTTTCTAGCCAGACAGGACCGGCCAAACACCAACAGCACCACCATCACCACCAGCCTTTCCACACCCCCACAGTCGTTGGCTTGAGTCCTTCTGCGGCCTGTCGCCAATCAGCATGTCAACAATTAGAGCAGGAAATCCCAATGTCGCTTTTTTTTGTTGGGAGGGTTAAATAAAATAAAAAAAGGCACCTTGGACAAAGACTGGCCTTGAGGCGTGTTTTCAAGTGCGGTTTGTGTGGTTTCTGGAGAGTTCAGACAATTCCTGATTATGTCAAGAAAAAAAAACTGGGAAATTGGTTTGGTTTGGTGGGTAGAGAGGGATAATGCAAAGGCAGGGGGTCGGTTTCCCTGAAATGGAAAAGACGTGGTTTGGAGGGCCTCAACACTTGAACCCGCACATGGACAGACTCTTTCTCTATCGCACGAGAGCGGAGCAAGTCTCGGGATTTGCTGCTCCTCAGGGGATGGTTGTATGCATGTTAGAGGTGACTTGGGGGTCATGATTCCTCATTGACTGAAGTACCCCCCTCCCCTCTTCTCCCAGTATTTCCTCACTTTCCTCAACCACCCATGTTGTGACACTTTGAGCTGCCTCGTGGGCATGGCAGGTCCCCCCCAGTTTCATTTCATTCCAGCCCATTATATGCGTGAAGGTAACCTGACTGCCTCCACTGGCAGCACGATCTCCAGAGCCTCCTGTTAGTGAGCACTGCCGGTCCCCACAGGGAGAAACAGTATCGGCCCGTTAGGCCTCACATCAGTGAATGATTAAGCTTGTCTAGAATAATGCAGTAGTGTGGCGTTGTTTGATGGAGACTGTGTGTGTGTGTGCGTGTGTGAGTGTGAGAGAGAGAGAGTTATGCGTGGGCATTGCGGCAGTGTCTCTAATGGAAGATAAATGGAGAGGCTAAAGGTCTGTGTTGGAATGTAGTCTGTGTCATTGAAGATAACAGTCTTCGTGACACTCATGTCACCTTTTTAAAGCATAAAAGGTCTCCGTTTTGATTCAGGCCCGCGTCCAAGCTTCTGCTTGAAGATATCATGCTGAGCACATAGTTCCTTTTTTTGGCATAAGTCCCCTCTAGATGCAATGTTCTCCTCCCTTTCTTGACGCCACGTCACTTTCTTTTTATCTCTGGTGTATAACAATTGAGAGTTAATTGTAGCCACTCAAATCCATGTGTAAAAAAATGGTTCCTGATGCAAAAAGAAAAAGTGTTTTCTACTTGAGGGTTTTCATTGTTTTGGCTTTTCTCGTCCCTTTTCTTTCTAGTGGAGCTCTTCTACCAGTTGTCCCAGGCTCTTGAGGTGTTAACTGATGCCGCTGCCAAGGTAAGGCCACAGATGCCTCTCACCAAGTCTTAACTGCTGATACACACTCACACAGACATGATTCATCCTGGTGTCTAATACTGTTTTCAGGCTGCTTATGACAAGATCTGCGCTGCCAAGAAACAAGCAGCAGAACGAACCAGGAAGTTAGATGATAAGAGGAAGAAAGTTAAGCTCGGTGAGTGTCTTTGGTACAACACCTCAAAGCTCTTGATTTTCTGTTTTTATTATACAGCAATTTTTCTATTGGGATTGTAAAAGGTCATATTAAACAATTTTGTTGTCATACATATTCCAGGTTTAACTGGCTAGTATATTTTGACGTATTTTGACGGCATAGATTATCAAGCAGGAAATTAAACAAGAGCAGCTTAAAAAAATAAAAAAATAAAAAATTAGTTTTGCACAGTTTTGTCTGTTATCACAGTTTGCGTGCATGTGTGTTGCTCTGACAGACTTGGAGGCCAGAGAGCAACAAGCAGAAGCTCAGAGCCAGGATGAGGTGCAAATCACAAGAACACTTGAAGAAGAGGTAAGAGAATTTATAGAAACCATATGCGAGATGATTACACAGCAAACATTGCCCGGGGCGGACGTTGAAAGTTCAAAATAAATACTGTATGTCACTGTACGACAGGCCTGTAGCAGTTTACTGGGAAGAAGGTAGTCCAGTGCATCCAGGAAACTCTGAAGTGCACCCAGGTGTTTCTATTCTGTTTTTTGTCAAATACTCCCTTCTGATTTACTTGAAATCATTCAAAGACTTGGGCCAGGAACAAAGGCTGTGTCTGAGAGAGGCTATTTCTTCACTGCCATATCTCAATTATCAGTAAACCCATTAGGTGATATTGCATGACTTTGTGCACTTTGTCTAGAAAGCCAATGCTAAATAAAAATGGTGTAAACGCTTCCAAGGTGAGTCATGGCCTGTGCTTAATGTGCTAATAAATGCATATAAATATGTGGCCACGTGCCTCGGGGTGAGGAGGTAACCACTAGGTGGCACTGTTCCATTTTATTTCCCATCTCAAGGGGTTATTGCCTTAACTGAAGAAATAAGATTGTCTGCACTCTCTCCTAGAAACAAAATAGCAGACTTAGAATGTGAGACTCATATCGGTGATGAATTACATCAGTGATCAACGAAGAAGAAAGATTCATAATTTGCTGTGTTTTGAATATGTCTGTTTGAGCACTTTACAGTATTGCGTGTGTCTGTTTCTACCAGATAGCCCGTTTGAGAGAGGAGGGATCCCGGCAGCTTGAGGAGGAACAGAGGCTCATCAGAGAGCAGATCCAGAGAGAGAGAGAAGCACAGCAGCAGCAAACGAGAGACGGACGTATGTACACTTCCAAGATTTAACCAAGCTCAGTCTGCGTCAGGCCTGTTCACCAAACCAGTTCAGCGCAGTCCTGTTCTGCTTGGATAAATCCAGTTAGATCCAGTGAAGTCCTCTAACAATCCCGAAAACCTCAGCGGAGTGAAACTCTGTTTCCCAACCGTCATACTGTCAGTCAAACCACAGCAGTCACTCGGTTCCCTGTTGTTTGCCAAATATTGTTCACATAAAAAACCCAATAAAAATAAGTGAATGTATTTTTGAATTTTTGTTTTGCGCTCGATGAAGTCTATTTTAGTTTCTTGGCAGTACGGAAAGTGACATGGTAACAGAGCAATGCCAAGCACCACACATACACACACATACACACACACACACACACACACACACACACACACACACACACACACACACACACACACACACACACACACACAGAGTTTTCCATCAAACTTTTAACCGCCTGATAATACTTTTGCTTTAAAGCTACAGCGTCTCCATTTCGGTCACATGAAAAAAGTAAGAGACTTGTAAAAGAAGGCTATGGAAGTGTGTGTATTTAGGGGAAGTACTGATTCTTGGCCCTGGACTTGGATCCATTTTTGTGGCTGGACAATTACTCATGCATAGTCAGCACGTCTTTTAAGTCTCCTCCATTTGCACGCAGTCAGGCCTCCGCAGCCCTCCGCTCGATCAGTGCTCTGTCTGTTCTCGAGAGGCACTCGGTGGATCATCAGACTGTACTAAGGGCTTTACATTTTCCATATGACAGCCCAAAATCGCTGACCATCTGCTTGACTTGACTGCTATCTCGAGTGCTGCATTTCTTTCCTCAACAAAACAGTTGGTTCCCTGTCTTTTCACTTCACTATCTTATTTCCATCTCATGTTTTTTTTTTATTATCAGATTCAGGAGTGGAGAGATGTTTCAAGAGCAATGTGACCCCAAAATTGAAGGTAAGGTTTGCAACTATAGGTTTTAATTCAGAGTACGAGATAGAGAAGTCCGGATGAGGCTTACAGTTTATTAAGAGTAACACAGGGACATGGGAAAAGAGGCACATCTCTATCTGAACAAAAGTGAAGGTAGAACCTCAACAGGGCTTTTGATGGAACCAAAGACATTTGTAATTCATTATTTGGAGACCACATTCGCTGTCTTGCCACTGAGCGCACGGGCTGTTCTGACGCCCTTTCCTCCAGAGTGGGCCTGATGTCCTCGGGAGACCTGTAACTATGCCAAGAGAGAGCTTATTATATTTCCTTCTGGAAACTGCCGAGCCTGTGCATATTATCGGACACTGGGGATGTTAGCTAATCTGTTTAGACATTAAATCTGGTTTTAAAAACAGTATATTCCCCCAACATTTGTGTATTCAATTGGAAAAACAAACGGCAGTCGTCAGACTGACGTTATCGTGGTGCATCAGTACATAAATCTATCTCAGAGACTGTTGGCTCATGTCATGTCGACATTCAAAGATAAAATTACAATTTGGGAATTTAATTGCATCTAATTTTTCCTTAAATGTATTTCTTATGTAGTTTCTAGAATCAGATTGGGTACAATACCTTTCCTGTCCGGTAAAAGTAATATATCTTTAACCCGATTCAAAATGATCTGCTATTATTATATTATATTATTATTTTTATTTAACATTCTGAACATTAAAAAAGCCACAAACGACTATATGTAAAGATATAGTTGAGTCATTTTTGACTACCTAAGCAGAGAAGAAAATCATCCAAAGACTTGGGCCACAGAGGTCTCCCTCTGTGGTTATCTGAGCTTCTCCTGGCTTTGTTAACACAAACCTGATTTTTAGATTTAACAAATCTCTGAGACTATTAGACAATTAAGGACTCAAAATAAATACAATAAATTCATGCATTAGCTTAGCGTCTTTTGCAAACGACTTTGTTATTGTCATGGTTGTGTCTGGTGTTGAGCTTTTTCTGTGGAGTCGTAGTTTAGCAGTTCATCCTGTAGTGTTTGTGTTAATTCTTACCATTCTCACTGTCCGGCAGTCATCTTTGGTATGAATGGAAATTGACTGCAGGTCTCACAGGTGGTGACAGGGTGATGTTCCAAGAGTTTAACAATGTTTCTTTCCCATAGCTCCAGCCTGTCCTGCTGGTTATAGTAATCTGTGTCATCACAGCCACGGTTACTTGGCATACTTTATCTCCTCATCAGCAGCGTCTAACCAACTGTGCTCTAACGATTAGACACTCTCATGCACTTCTTGACTAATAAAGACCTCTCTTTTTGTCTACTTTCTCATTCTAGTTAAAGTGGAAGTGTAAAAAAGACGACGAGACGAATGGCGGCTACTCTCAAGATATTATTTTCACACTTCTACAAAAGGTAAACATCCTAAGTTCTTCCACAATGTTACAGAAAAACACCCCTTTATAATTCCTGTCTTTTCACACAATTATCAGTATCTGTACCATTTTCAATTGAATGATATAATGAAATAATCTTTAAGGCTAAGTAACTACCTCTTAAATATATCCATATTCGACATCGTAGGCAGTGTTGAAAATTAATGAGCAAGACTGCTTCTGAGGAATTTTGCATAAATGTGGGGAATTTATTAAACTGCATGAAATAAAAACAGACATCAGAATACTTAATCTTTGTTTTCTGATTAAATGATCCTTAAACTCCTTATATGAGGTTACATATTATTATTGAAATATAAATAAAATAATAAAAATTCCATTAATCGTTTCATCGTATCTCTATTCTTACTGTCCCAAAGCAGAGCTATGCTGTAACAAACTTGCCTGCAGAGTCCGGCCATATTTGAGGTCTGCATGACATCACTGTAGATTGTTTTATTCTTCCCCTTAAACAAGGCCCATTAAGTTTTGTTGCAGTGAAAGTGCTGAGGGCAATGTTGTAGTGCTCTTTTAAAGCCATGCACGCCATTGTTTGTGCCCTTCCTACCAGGTGATTAAGCATTGCCGAGGGGGGCATTAGGAAATGTGCTCTTCTCATGCAACCTAGTACCACCTTCTGCCGTGATCCGTCACAAGGGCTTTTTGTTGGGGCATAGGTTGGCCTGAAAAGAGGATAGGGCGAGTGTCAGTGACGTCAAGCTGGTCCAGAAAAAGGCGTATGAATTGCTCCTTTGCACGAACTCAATCAATATGGTTCCAGGCAGGAGGCCTGTATCATCGTAAACACTGTGAAACAAGAAGTGTTGTTTCTTTTTTAACGTCTGAAGCAAAGGGAGGGAGGACATTTTAGGTAAAGATTGCTTTTGAGATTGCAAACACAATGAGTGACAGTTAAAGTTTTGGGCAAGTCAAAATAGCCACCGCTGTGTGGGAAAGTATGTTATGTGTATACTTGTGCATACGTACGTGTGCAGAGTTGTCTACTTTGGCCGCTTGAAATAAAGCATGTTAAAACATTGATATTCTGTGAAAACCGAGACCTTTGAGAGTCTCTTTTGTCACTGTTGGCTTGCTCCAGAATGTCCTTGGTAGATACGAGCATTCATGGACTTTCCGATTCCCGGAAAGCTAATTTTTCACAGGATGAGATTCTCTAAGGCTCCGTCCATCATCCTCCTTTCTCACGAGCCCCTGCTTTTGGCGGGAAGAGGTTTCATACAAAAGGCCTCAGTTATAAATAATGACAAAACACTGAGGGATTTAAAAAAAAATACTGCTAATGGCTTCCTTCAATAGGGACCAGGTTTTTGTCTCCCCTGCTTGTTTCTAGTCTTCCTCCTCTTCTCTCCATCTCTTGGACAGAGATCCAGGAATTTCTGAGATGCTCTTTGCCCGGCTTTTCCTCCCTGTTTTGATTGGTGGCAGGGAGTTGGATTCGAGACGCGTCTAATTTCAGTTTACATCCCAAAATATTGTTTATCAAATGCAATTGCACAAGCAATAGCTAAAATGATCCAATGCTGCCTCTTGCCTCACTTTGGTACACGATGTTCGTTGTAGCTTTACTAACTCAGTCCCGAACACACAAACCCTATCATTGGAGATTAGGTTTAATAACCAAACGCATATTAAAGCCTAACTTTTTATTCCAAAAGTCTTTTGTATTCACCCATGTTTTCAGTTTGTCGGTCTGCATATGCTTTGTGTTTTCATGCTTATGGGTTTTGCTGTGAAAGGCAATACTAATTTGAATGTTCTGCCTCTCTCCTCTTTTCTTTCATTCTCCCCTTTCTTACCTCTAGTATGGAGACGTTTCGAATGTGATCGTGTCGAGTAAGAAGAGAGGAAGCGCTGTGGTTGAATTTGCAACTGTGAGAGCAGCTGTAAGTACCCAACTCTTCCCCGCTCAGTGTCTTCATTCTGCTGGTTCAATGATACAAATCTTCTTCAAAACAGACATTTTTATGCAGCCACATTTGTTTTTCACTTATTTTTAGTCTACGGTTACCTGTTGAGTTTAGTTATTACTAAGAATGACACCCGTCTTAGATTTCCCAGCCTCAGGACGGTTGTTGCAACCTAAAGTAATGTTGTAGTCATTCTGCCGTGTCGAGTTCTCTGAGCGGATGGGAACTATTGGACGGAAGAACTTGAGCCGCTTCATTGTTCCACACTGTCTGGATCCTCAGGCCCTTTGTCTTGATGGTGTACTATTTTGTTGTGGTTTCCTCTCCACAACGTGTGGTTTCCCTCCACAGAACATGTCTGCCAGTCTAAAGGGATTTGGGCACAGGTCCTGTGGTCCATCTCCAGGTCCCAGTCTTGCTCTGGGAGTTGGCCCAGTTACAATCCACTGTTGTCCTCGTCTACATGTGTTTTTCATATGTATATAATACCCAGGTGTAAGAAGGATATAACACAATTTCTTACAACTATCAGGACGGGGGAAGGAGGAAGTTCTTTTTGTCCTAATAAATACTGATAGAAAAACAAAACCAAATATCCACTCATGTTTTGTGTTTTTAGGAGCTGGCAGCTAAAAATGAAGTTGGCCTGAGTAAAAACCCTTTGAAGATTTCGTGGCTCGAGGGACAACCCGAGGTTATTGCTCCAGCGTCTCAACCTGGCCAGTTCACATCTTCACAGGTACCATGCATTCTCCCTCATAAAGCATGTTATGTTACACATAATGTTCCCATGTACACAGCTTCCAACAAAAATACTATTGGCTAAACACTGTCTCACAAAGGGAAGTATGTAAGCCTTGTGAGGTTTTATTTTTGTATCAGTGGTGTGAGTATTACCCCAGTGCTTGCACTCCCCTCGCGTGGTCTAGAACAATGTGTTTGGTTAAATAAACCTCAGTTTATTTGATTTGGAGAGGTGAGGCGCTGATCTGGGACTGGCCCAAAGCCCCTGGTCGGCCACTCATTAACAGGCCTGACCTGAGAGACGCCAGGAATGCTGCGCTCCGCAAAGCAACACAGAAGAAGCCATGTGCAATAATGGTAGCCTGGCACGTAAGTCTGACCGAATGTCCCCATCTGTGATCGGTGCCTTCGTCTATATGTTGCGACTGATATCGCATCATATAAAATAGTCATTTTTTAGATTTAAATTTTGCTGCACAAACCCAAAATGCTTCCTTAAGAAAATCATGTTTCCTTTTAGGCGTACGTGTGGCCTCTTGTGATGGGAAAATCACGGTAGTCAATACTGCGATATCAACGTTTTTAATTGATTTTGCGCACCTAATATTTTGTCTTCAGCTGCCCGCCCACATTCAGACACCAGAGAGATGAACTCTTTTGAAAAATCTAATTTCAGCTGAATCCACTGAGACTCTACAACGTGTTTCTTCGTTGTCATTAGATTAGTATGAAGTAATGTTTTTTTTACCCACTGTGTCCATTTCTCTTCTCCAATGTTGTGATCTTTAACTGTGAGGGATTTCAGCTCAGCAGACTCTATCCGTCTACTTATTTGTGTCTCCAGAGCTGCTGCTGAACTGGGTTTCACCCCTAAACTCAGTGCGGTGTCTCAGACCCCCTTGTCAAGGCTAGCATGTGAGACTCAGCCTGCACACTGGGACTTGTCACTCTAATCTCTTCAAATGTTATTATGGTAACCCGGTTTGCCTTACAGATATCCAAAGCGGATTGGTTCATTTTTCTTTTTTTTGTCCTGCACCTTTGGCCGGGTAATTTTCACATTAGCCCTCAGCGAGAATACGTCTTGCTAAAGAGGCCCCACATTACATAATGGGTGAACCAGTGTCAATATTAGTCATGTTGTTCCACATCTGGCCTAGACATGGGGGGCATTTGAGAAAGAGAAATAGAGGTTATAAGAAGCCAGAGCCTTGGAGGTCCTTCTCTACGGACTCTATCTGACATCTGAAAGTCAGATTCCTCTCCTATTGTCTTTCCCATCCCAACACAAGCCCACATCAGCCAGCTGCAATCACATAGGAGCAGCTTGGGCAAGCGGCTTCTTTAACCTCATCAATCCAAAAACTGTCCTCAGAGAGTCATGGTCTCACTACAGGGAGCTCAGAGATGCAGACGTATGACTTCAGCCTCAGTCCCAGTTTACTGGGGGGACAAATTCCCCTTAAGAGGGATCCAGAGACCTTGTCCATAATTTATAAGAGCCCTCCCGCCCCCTCCCTTCACTGCATTCAGCGAGTTATACTCACCACGAATTAAACAAAATGGGAAAGGGCCACATCTTCCATCTTCCAGACTGTGTGGAAATGCTCCTCATGCTCCGGGCTTTTCAATTGTGTCCCCTCTTTTGGGAAAGGATCTAGTTTCATCTATAGACTGTGTTTTTGTTTTGTCTTTACCCTCTGACATAATAAACTGTCAAAGTGACAGATTGGGAAAGGGGAATGTTTATGAAAGAAGTGCTGAAGTCATGTAAAGTGAAGTCGTTTCCCAAGTCATTGTACCATTGTTCTGCACATCTCAGTGATTTCTGAATCAGTCATTGTGCATAAACATAACATAAACTCTTGTTTGTCTGTGGTGTATAATTATGGCCTGTGTGCGAACAGAAACACCGCAGGGCTCATATACTCTACATGTGATTGCAGTGTTTAATAAAAGCTGTAAATGGCGGCTGCATCAATATTTGATTTCACATGTGTGGCCGATTCCACTGAGTCTGAGTAATGACTCACATCTCACCTTCCAGACTGTCTTGGTTAAGGAATCAGTATCTCACCATTTGTTCTGTTTTTGCCAGACGTAAGGTGTGTGTGTGTCTCTTGAGAGATGTAATCCCGTCATCAATCCCTGTGTCTTAATTCATTGTTTATTGCGCAGTTTAACATACCATATTATTTAACATGAACCTATCATAAAGGATTTTAGTTTGAGTGTTCGAGCCCTGCTCCTTCCTTTTGAGCTGGAGAGTCATCGTCGGCCTGTCACGACACAAACCAGATGCAGCAGATCAGCTATTCTGGGATTGTTTTTCCAGCTCAACGGTTTGCTCGCGCTCAAAAAGTGCACTCTCATCTAAAGTAGCCTCTAAGTCTGGAAGAGATGCATTGTATGTTGCCGTGCTTTTGGCACAGTCAACCCTGGTCAGACCGCTCTCTGATTGGAGATAAGACTTCTGTTTCGGGAGACCAGCGGGCTTCTGATATTTGCTGACAGCAAACCCAAAATGAGGACATCATATTGTTGTTGTTGTTATTGATTTGTTCCTGATAATACGGATGGATATAGTAAATAATAAAAAGTCAATTTAATTTAATAGTGCCTTAAACAACTCAAGCTCACATTGCATCCCTTAGGATTACTCACAATAAATCATATGGTACAATAAACAACTAAGAGTAGTTCATATGTAAAAAAAAACAAAAAAACGAAAGAGGCAGCGCACCTCGTAATATACGAGGTTGGAGTGTTTGGTGATGAATCGTTTCTGTAAAATTGGAACAGAATCCCAGACAGTTTATAGAAAGGATACAACGCTTTTGGGTAGCTTGAACTGTATAGACGCATTTTGGTATTTTCTCACAAAAGGAAATGTCGGGTGTGATTATGTTGTAGTCAGAATTTCATGATTACGCCCAATTCATCATGCATATCATGAGAGGGGATAGCGGTTATGAGTCTGCTTGGCCCTCGTGTCTATAGCTTTATAATACATCCTGACGCAATACACAGCGCTCAAACAATATCGCTTTCAAAAAATCCCCTTTAGTGTGTGTGTGGAACCATGCAGCATATTTCAGTAACATCAGGTTGAACCGGGAGACTCAATTACAGTAGACAGACGTATTTGCCAAAACAATATTTTTAGTTTTTTAGTTAGTACCTGACAAAATAAATAACTCATAAGAGCTGCTCTTCAGCGAGATGACGGAGCTTCCTGGTATTCTGTATGACAGCAAGTTTAGTTTTTTTGGAGGGAGAGAAGTGGTACCAGATGTGATGGGTTACTTCACAGCTCGGTCAGTTTGTGCTGCACAGACAAGATGATTTGTCTTCAATTATGGGCTCTTTCTTCTCACATCAGTCATGTGGCTGAACACTTGTTGAGCTTAAGTTTATGTGATTCTTCACACCGAGAGCTCTTGTGTGGACGAGTCAAAGCAGCCAAGGACTCTTGTCTGCAGGAAGGTTCCTTTTAGAAAAAACAGACAGAAAATGTGAATATTTGAAGACATTAATGAATAAGTATGGGATATCATAACATGTGTCAGTAGATTTCTTTATCAATTACAGTTGAAGGACATGAAATACCTTCTTTTTTCACATCTACTCATTAGCTCAATCATTTGTTTCCACTGTATCTGCGTGATATTGAACAATTCTTCCTTCTCTTGCGAATAAATGAAGCAGACAGTAGATAACTGTCCAATGTAAAGTCTGTGACTGAATAACTCTCTCCTGCTTATCTGGAAAAGGTGGCCTGTATAAAAATGTCTGAGAAATTGCAGCCACACCCTGGTTAGCTATTGAATGTCACCTCTTTGGTGAGGCACACCAGTATCACAAAGTCCAGTTTACTGTAATACATTGTTTGTGACTCATAAAAATCCTGCTCGTCATGTCCGTCTAATTTGGGTTTGTGTGTTTTCCCACCTTCAAATAACGTTGTACTGCATGTTGCAGTGAATAATCCAAGGCTGTACACTCTGTAGAAACTGTTCGGCGAGGCTAACGGCCCTCGCAGTGGCTTCTGACCGCTAAAAAGCCAAATATACGTCTGTCCGTCAAGATGTGTAAACAGTCTCATACGACCTCTTTTTAAATGTTGACGAGAGCAGTTTTATCCACAAAACCACCAATCTTGGAATGTGAAAGATATTTTTCTTTACTTCCCCAAAATACAAAACAGTACATTTTTCTTTGCAGAAAAAAAGGTTTCACAATGTGTTATTGTTGTAACATACAAGAGAAAGATGGTCAGTGATATCTGATGTATAATTGGAGATGGCAAAACAAACATACACTGCAGACGTATCCACAAACATTGCTGTTTCTGTTTGGACGTACATAGAATGCTAAATCTATCGCTCCCAGCGGGACGCTTGTGGTTCCTATATTTCGCAGCATGACCCCGTGGGGAACGCAGGAATGCGACTGGTTCTGGGTTTGCCCCTCGGCCTTTCCTGGCAACCTCCCACTAAGGCACAGACTGAGGCTCTGCCCTGACTCTCCCTTCTCCAGACCTGGGCAAAGTGGACCTAGCTTGTCTGCACAAATCTCGGTTTGGCACACACATGCGTACTGCATGAACATGAACGCACGCATCGTCAGTGTACGTGAGAATCACTTTTCTTTTTCAAGTGTCTGGTGTCTGTTTGGTCAGAAGGTAGTGTTTAAACCCTCATCAGGACTTTTGCTGCAGTAATGGATGTCTCTGGTCCTCCTCCCTCGACACCCCCTGCATATGTGGAAGTATCACGTTACCCTTTACCACTTTCCTTCTCGTGCGCCACTCACCAGAGCATCAGACTCTGATTTGCAGCTAAGAAAACAGCCTGCTTCTTTTTTTTTTCTTTAAGGTCTTGGACCTGTGGCCTGGCTTGGTCTGCAGCCCAACCTGCCACCACTGGCTGGCTTTTATTGGAAGCAGGGCTAAGTGTTTGTTTTCACTGCATTGTTGGGAATGAGAGATGGGGGGTACCTTGGTCTACCTTTGAGTGGGGCCTCTGGGATGCGTGCGGAGGAAAAATTGCCCTCTGCACACAATAGATTGGCAAGCACGCCAAGAGCCAAGACATCACAGCTCGAGGACCTTGGACTCCAGCCGCAGCTTTTCTTTTCTTAAACACAACACTCTTAAGTCTTAACAGACGTCTTCAGTGCTGTGCCGTGCTATGTGGTTTGGGGAATTTCAATAGCAAAAGAGGGAAGTAAAAGTAGGTGAAAATGTGCATCATGGATTAAATAATTAACTTAAACTGTGTATCAAAGGAGAATAATGACTGTTTAGTGTTAAAGTTAGTTAATAATTACCTTTTTTAATTGAGAACTCAAGTTAAAAAGTCACATAGTAATCATCCTGTGTATCAGTGTTTTCAGTGTAGTTTACCTCCATTAAAACATAGTTTAGGTAAGTTTGTCTGTACATGGTAGCAATGGGATCACACCATCATATACCTCCGGATCAATTTCAATGAGCTTGAGGATATTAATTTGTCCACAATCAGGCGTGTGTGGAAGCGGGTCCCCCCATATTCCACACGTTTAATAAAGTCTTCCTGTAACGCCTGGCTACTCCCGTTTATCCATCACCTGGAGAACATCATCGAGGATTGAAGGGCCCAGATCAAGGCTGAATGAAAAGCCACTGTCCTCCTCCTTGTGCTGTCCAACAGTTTTGTCACAGGTCTCTGTGGAGTCCTCATCCTTGTCTGAATTCAGGCTGCCCCGTCCGAGGCTGTGAGCCAGATTGGGAGCAACATTATTCCCACTTTGGTACCCGTCTTCCTTTTCCATCTCTGCTTCCCCTTCCTCACTGTCCAGCAGCGGCATAGAGCTGCATTTCTTTCTCCTCTGTCCGGCGCTGTGCAGGTGGCGCACATGCCAGTCAGGGCTCTCGGAGCCGTCGGCCTCATCGAGGTTCAGACGAGGAGGCTTTGGCGGTGGAGAGCAGGCCAGGAAGATATTCTGCTCACTTTGGGAGCTCTGCAGAAGCAGATTATGGCCCATCTTTAAGAAGGACAGGTCTCCAAAGCTGTCTGTGTGTGCATCGTTGCCAATATGTGTGATGTGGCGGAAATCGGCCAGTGGTAGGCTAATCATGTTGACAGACAGCACCTCCCTGCGCTTGCTGTTCCTGCTGGGCCAACGAGAAGATGGCTTTCTGTGCATCGATGCTCGAAGTGGCATCGTGGCGGATCTGGTTGAGACCGGAATGTTTCTATTTGTCCTTTTTATATAGCTCCTCAGTCTTTGTGTGTCCTCCTTTTTGTTTGACAGTGAATCCTCAGGAAGTGGTGAAGCTCATGAACACAATTCCATCTGCATCAAACACAAGAAAAGAGAAGTTATAGTTTTGCCAACCCAAGTCTAATACCAAGTTCATGATGCTACATAATGAACCCCTTTTTGATAATCGAGGCGTCTCTCACACCATGCTCCAATATTGAGCAGGTCTGTGCTTGCTCTTCTAATGGAGCACCAGATGTGGGTATTGCACTGAATCAGACAGCTTCATGTGAATCGGCAGCCAATGTTTTTAGAGATTGCACCTGCTCCCCTTGATTTTGATTTAATGAAATTCAATATAATTTTGCAGCAGGGGGCTGTTCCAACAATGCTTTGAAGCTTTCATTTCTAAATATTTACTTTTCCAATCCCATCCCCCCCCTCCCATAAATCAGGTGTGGTCTGCAGCCATTCCTAAAGGAAGTCATTCAGCCTACTTAGGACTTCCAGTAACAAAACCAACAACAATTCAGGTTCCCAAATGGTAACTGTTGCCCTGCATGTAAGGGAATTATATATCTCTTCACATTTTGTTTTAGGAGAACATGAGGTTTTACCAAAACTTCTGTCAGAAATCATAATAATTTGACTTTGGAACACATGTTTTTGATTTTGTGAAAACTCTAAATAGCCGGGATGCAGTCAGTTTATTTTGCTGTAGTGTGAGAGTTATGCAGTGACTGGATATGGAAAAAGAGTTCAATATTTTTTCCTCATAAATAACACTGTCGGCATTACATTTCAAACTAAGTTATCCGTTTTAGTCAGGGGATTTCCTATTATACAAATTTCACATCCATTAGCCAAACTTAAGAGGAATCATTCTTCTTCTCTGTCAATATGAAACAATACAATACTACAAATGAAAGTCTAACTTTTCATGAAAAAAAAAAACAAGAGCACGTTTGCGTTCCGTGACCTGTAATCATTTTATTGAGTAAAACAGAACTTAGTTAATCAACTCTGGCATACCGATTACATAATGTGCCCAGTGTCTGTGATTTTACGGTCTCCCAAACAGCTTTACCCACATTAGATCTGTGTTCGTGACTTGAAACACTCACTCTGTAAATTTGTACGCCACTACAGCAAACAGGTTTTGTTGGCCCGTAAAGGTTTTATCGGCACTTTAGTAGCAGCGGGAGATTGGATAGCGTGGATACAACAGCATTCCTTTCCAAACATGTCAGTTTGGCCGAGGAGGAGTCTTAGGATTTCTGCCATGAGTATCATGTTCAGGAAACACTTCATGGCCAAGTAGAAATTAAAGAAGCCCATTAAAACACATTGGCCAAGAAACAATTTTAAAATGATCTTTCTCATGCTGCCATAAACAATCTATCTTTGACACGCATGAGGAATTTATCTGATGAAAATCTAACCACTAGTTAAAAGAAATTGGTTCCAAGGTTTTTCCTTTTCTTGCGGTTGTTTGTGTATTTGGATAAAAAGAGCAATAGGATCGATAAAGACTGATTAGTTCTTACCTGTCCGGCTGAGCAAATACAGAATGTTTGAATCCAACACATGCACACACGTCTCCGTCAGGAAACTGAGCCGCGTCTACCTGCACACCCTGACAAACTCTTTCTTGACATGATGGGACTTGTTCAACAGTTACGTTGCACATCCTTAAACAGAAACCTAGTGAGGGACTTTCCTCTCCTGTCACAACCTTGTCGACTTTTACATTAAATTGTAACATTTAACCGTCCGGTGTTTCTTACCGTCCTTTGCTGTTGCTTGGTGAGTGGTTTCAGTCCCGGGACATTTGATCCGTCTTGTCTTTTTTCTTTTTTTTTTGCTAATCTCTCCCAGTGTGAACTCCGTCTCGCATTGCAGAGCTCTCCAGGTGTGTTGCCTGTGAAAGTCTTCTCAGCCTAAGAGATAAGCCAGGTGAGGTCAGAGTACAAGCGTGTTAAGGTATCCAGGTGGAGGCTTGCCTTCCATTTGTTTTCTTACTTTACATTTGCAGTCATCCCACCTTAAAATGGTTGCCAGACATCAGATGATATCATCCTGGTTGCGGTGAATGTTGGCCATTTACTCATGAGTGTTAAAATACGTCCTGCTGGTTGGATGACTGCACCCATTACCTGTGGGAAAGTGGGTGCAAAACGGGAGCTGCTGATTTTAATTCCTGTGATATTAAAATGTGGGAGAAACTATGGCACCCAACTCATTTCAAGAGCTGTTTGCGAGAGAGGATGTGGAGTGTGAATAGGTGTGTGTGTCATAGATTGTGTGCTTGTATCTAAAAAGAAGTCATAGTCAGTGGGCAAACAGGTCAGCCCCTCAGAGGAGGGGTTAACTGATCTCTAATCTCCATGTCATTGTCTGTGTGCTCTGCCGATTTCCTGATTTCCTGCCTGCTGTCCGCATGTCTAAAGCCCCGAGTCGAGCCCACTGCACAGGCCCTTCTGCCTGACTGGAGGCCTATAGCTCCTCTGTGCAATCAAAGCGCACTCTCACAAACGGACATGTATGTACAAGCACGCTGGGTTGCACAAGAAAGATAACTTGTTGCGTTTCCACTTCTCACGCCTTCAGCGTGTTGTCTTTGCCTTTTGGAATGCTTTATCAACACAGCAATGGAAATTGTGTTTGAACAGCAAAACTCTTTTTCTGCTCCATGGAATTAGTTTGTGTTAAAAGTGGCACGGTCGCAGCATTTTGTTGTGCTCTTAAAGGCAGTAATTTGGTGCTGGTCATGCCCTTTTGGTTGTCTTATGGTTTGGAGAGTACATTTTGTATTATCATAGACAATCTGTGCCCCTTTTTAAGTTTTTAAAGAGAATATATTAAGATGAACATGCAATCCCAGTCTTAAAATGGACATTGCGTTCCAGCAGAAACAAGGTCACGGCTGTGGATCCCTTTGTTCAGAGTCTTAATGCTCCTCCTCCTCATTCATTAAACTTGAACATACAGGATGTGAATAAAATGAACAAATCATATCTTTCACTGTTCCTCTAGTCCTTTCATATTGATCCAATAAACAAAGGGTGTGCCGCCTGATCCTCTTTTGTTCTCCCGCTCCGCTCTCTAGCACCAGAGCAGTCTGCGAGACCAGACACAATTACTCACGCAAACAAAATGATCATAACATTTACTCAAGACTGAAACAGAACATTTCTCTTTGTAGAAACCCCCTCCTCCTTCCAGCTACAGCCACAATACTGCTGCAATGCTGGAAGACAATCAGGGTGAAGTGCTCGTGTTATCTGCTGTATTGAAATGACCTCACACAACCTTCTGTCTGACCCCCGTTCGGCTCACTCTTCTAGTTTGGTTGTCATGCTGTGTAGCCTCTGGGCCGATGCGTTAAACCCGAGCTGGATTTCTGTGAAATCTTCTTTTCTAAGGCCTGACCATAGCGGGCAGTGTGGTTTGATGCAGCTATGCTGGGCCTGAAATCTGGGATGCTGCGTGTTTTTGTTGTTGCAGGATAAAGAGTGTTTCCAGATATTGCTTTGACTGGCGCTAGAAGCCCAAACTGAGGCTTTGGTGGATATTCTTCTGGTCCTTTGTTGTGTGTTCTCCAGCTTCCGCTGTATTGAGGCCCTCGGACTGCCAGCATTTAGATTAGATTTACAGCCCAAACTGATTTTTATATGAATTTTTCGATTACGACAAACACAGGACTTACTGTGCTTTGAAACCAGACAATGAGACTGGACCGTCAACTCCTTACTTGAAATTGGGCCATCCTGTCTCTACAGCAGTTTCCCGGAGCTACTCTTTGTAATAGGCTTTCGCCAATTCTTGTGAGAACATCCAAGTTTGCATCATCCCAACCACCGTCATGACTGTTTGTCTGCGAAGGTTTTATGACTCGATGATGATCTTCAACTGAAACTTGGCAGGCTGTTAAGAGGAAGTGCAGTCACTCAGTCACGTGACTGCCTCCTGACTGAGATCTGACACCATTCAAAGTCCAGGTGCTGAACCAAGAGCCGACTCATTCCCACCTGACAGCGCTTACAGTAGCCTCTAATCAGTTAAGTAAGGCCGTGTCGGGTCCAACACACTGAGGGGGGGATCGGCTAGATAATTCATGAAGAAACGTACATTTCTGATGAGGTAATGCTTTAATAACCTGATGCATGCAGTTATAGGTTACTTATGTACGTTTTAGACAAAGTGTTGAGAGACCTGTTTTGGCCTTCTAGCACCGTTCATCATACACTGTTCACCATTTACAAATCCCAGCATAATTAATTTCTACATATAAATAATTATAATTTAAAAAATGAATCATAATTTTTTTATTGCAGGGTAATTATATGTAAACTACAAACTATTGAGCCGCCGTCTCCTCTGCTGCCATTCTCAACTGTTCAATAAGTTTCCCTCTCCATACATGTTATTAAATAAATAATATAAAATCATGATTGGGATATTTAAATTTCTTTGTAGACTGGGGACATGAAATAAACAATATAAAGCAGGTAATGTTTGTTGTGCACATTAAACAGTGAAGGTCTCACATTGATATGGGAACACATACTTCAAAACTTAATGTTTGAAACCTTGACTTAATTTTCTTTTCTCTTCTCCCCTCATAATGTCTGAGTTCTTCTAGACATCTCCAAGGTCAGGCTGCATTCTTACAAGTCCTGCGGCCACTTTTGTTTTAATAAGAAATCTATTGCAATCAGAGGGCTTTTCCCGTAAGGCCAGGATGTGAAAGACATAGTTTTGCTTTTACAACGATGCATTGTTGGATATTAAAGAGGCCAAACCCCCACATCTCACTATTCTAGGATCCCTGAGCTCATCCATCATAAAGAGAAATGCCAGGGCACCAGGAGTTCAGGCCTTTGCTGCCATTTCTCTTTTCACTGTTTGTTTCCTTAACTTTAACAGTTTCCAAAGGCCCTCCGTCTCCATCCAACAGGCTTCTTCTTTGTCCAATACCGTGACCACGTACAACCACATGCGTACATGTCCACACACGCACACACACGAACACACACGCACGCACACTTCCACGGTACCTCACATCCACTGCTGCCTTTTCCCCCCCTTCACTTTGCACTTTGATTGTTAATGGCTGAACCCACAGTCGACACGCAACCACCACTGTCGGCACAGTGTTCATTCAGGCGCTGTACTGTCAAACACGTAGACGAAGAAAAGAGTATTATAGAAAAGATAAGGGTTTAATATTACAGATTATGAGTGATAACAAGGTCTTGACAGAAAGTCTTCGGCGCTTAGGCTCTTCTGGGAGATTTGTAATCAAGGGATGAACCCCAAGTGGAGTCCAGAGACTCTGTGTTTTGGTAGCTGATGGTTCTGCTGTGACAAGTGGGCCGAGGAGGCTGATAAGTCTGCAAGGACTCAGCGCTTTTGGGGAGGTGGAGGCGAGTGTGTAACTGCACCTTGGATGTACAAAAGGCAGAGAGAGAAGCCTATATCTTTTTAAAGAGACCGCAGCAAGAGGATAGGCTGACATGTAGGCGTGTCGCTGCGCTGTTGGATGGACGTAATCAGCTGACGTTAACACACGATCACACAATTGACCGCCTCGAACAATGAAAGCAAGGAAATTATGAGTGAGCGTTCACGAGGTCTCAAGGTTTCTGTTTTGATTTATTAAATAACAGTAGATATTTTTGAGGGATGGCTGTAAATTCAGATGCAATAATTGTCACAGTCAGTGATCTCTAGATGTATTCACCGAGACATTGTGTTCAGACAGAAAAACTCACACATTATTTGGCCTCCATTGTCAAACATAAGGAGGTCTTGTCTTGGAGTTTTTTCCAAAAGCTAGAAGTATGCAGGACATGTGCATTGAAGAAGTTGAATACAGGAAGTAGATTTGGGCCTTAATCTCTGTGTAGTGCTTGTCCTTCACTAACAAAAACAGCATAATAGACGAGATCTTAAGGGTTTTACGTCTGCCGTGTCTTATAATGAATGATGATTAATCCACCACCATTTACAAAGCTTGACTTTTCTCTGCAGAGGAATTTCACCTTGGCTCCAGCGTTGCGTGGTGCGGTACCCCTGCCTGTTTGTTTGAGTTAGCAGGAGTGCTACGCCCCCCCCAGACACACACGCACTCACACAAATGATTTCTAAATAAGTGTTCGCCTCTCATAAATCACCTACTCCATAGCTCTGTGACACACACATAGAAACACACACCACGCCACCGCACACGCTCGGGATAAATAGTTCCTTGATTAACTTTACCAGAGTGCAATAGAGGCGGACATGTCAGCCTGGACCACAGAGCGGGCTTGTTAAGGAGAAGACATTTCTTCTCTTGGGAGCACACTCTGTAAAGTCTCTTCATGGCTCAGTGTTAGAGATATCTGAAGGGTCAGGGTGTTAATGAGTAACCAAACTATCAAAGACACATTGGTAGCCTCTCAGGATGCAAGGTGAAGAGACTATGAGCATGAAACGGTATTTAAAAATGTTTAAAAAGTCACTAAAGTGTAATTTCAGTTCCTGAAGTAATAAAATCCGACAAGAGACACCGGTAAACCAAATGTTCTTGGAGAGTTGTTAACTTGAAGCTTCAATACTTTGAATGCTTCCTTTTTCATCAGGTTGCTGCACAAGCGCGTCTCTGCCATACGTCTCTCACTTTCTCTGTGCGTGCTTCTCCTTTGTGCTAATTTACATTCACAGTTTTTATTTTGTCATAGGGTTAATGCTACAGTTTTTATTTTGTCATGGGGTTAATGCTCTTGGCCAAGCGGAGACATTGTGTCACTACAATTAACTCGGCAAAATGATCATGAGTTTATATTATTTGATTTTGATTTCAAGGAAACTGAGAGGTAGAATAAAGCATTTTCTTGCTTCTTGTGTCTCCTCTTTCTGGCAATGAGGTTGTAGTGTGGTGTTCGCATCAATGGAGCGCAGTAACAAAGGACAGGGACGTTGGCAGTAGTAATATTTATGTGTATGCAACAAATTACGTAGAAAACCTGAATAAATGAGTAGGGAGACGTAATGGATGTAGTGCACAGAAAGTACATGATTTGAACAATATACAATGGCCTTAACAATCACAAGATCTACACCCAGTTGAGAGGAAATTTTTGGATCTGATCCAATGAGATTTGCAGGTTCTGTGTCAAGCAGCACTGAAGCTAAACCTGAGTCTCTTAAGACACTACATGACATGTCTGCATATAAATTACCGTTCTCACACTTTTTAGGGGAAGAAATCCCCTCTTTGTTTGTGATTGTTGTCTGGAATAGTTCTTTTCTTTTTCTCCAATTATATAGAGATGCTGATCGTAGTGCCGACACTCTTCCTTCTCTATTGCAGACACACACTCACTTGTTTCCTCACCTCTTTATTCACTCGCGCTCACACGCTTACATGTTCCCACACAGCTCACACAAACACACATGGCGGAATAGTGTAATGTGCAGCTGATCTGACAACTTGTGCCAAGGGAGCCCAATGGCCACCTGCGCAGCAAGATGCCTCCTGCTGTGTGTGGGGAAAGAGTGTGAGTGTGTGTGTGTGTGTGTGTGTGTGTGTGTGTGTGTGTTACACTGCCTGACTCACAGCTCTGGGTTCATGATGTCATTTTTGGCCGGAGGTTGGGCTGGGGTGTGCTGGTTGGAGGCCTAGCCATGTGCTGATGTCACATAGATAATGCTCAGCTTGTTTGTGTGTGTCGGTGTGTGTTTTACTACCATACTACCTCTGCGGTGGCTTTGTACGGAGGCCCATTGTTTGTGTTCTGTGGTCTCTTACTCACCCTGGGCCCCAGTGTTACTGTAACGCACACACACTCACACGCACGTACACAAGCGAGTGTTTAGTTACAGCGCGAGTGGTCAGACTAATCTCTTACTGCACTTCCGTGTAGTGGCCAGAAGAGGGCAGGGTAGAGCGGAGAGATATTTGCTGAGGAAAGAGGGAGCATTTTATATCTCGCTTGCTTGCTTGTGTTTAATTTGAAGATGCAAGAGTTGTTTATTTACCTAATGTCGTTTGCGTGATATTTCAGAGTTACGTGTCAGACAAGGGCTTGAGCTCACATTACTGGAATGATAATAGCAGCTTTCCTCAATCCAGGGGTTGAGGGGGAGTAACTTCCCCTCACCGACCCTCTCTTCTCCTCCTCCTTTATACTAACCCTCTTTCTCTTAGCACATGGATGCTGGAGTCCCCGTGATGTTTTCCAGATGCTGAGCATTGACAAAAATCAACCTCTCCTCCTCAGATTGCTCTCACTCGCCCAGTCCTTTATTCACACACTCACTCGCTTTCTCGCTCACTGTCTTGTTAAAGAGACACTTCCTTGGCCCAGCAGACTTCCTGAATACAATCCTATAAAACAATGGCTTACTCTGTGGACACATGGCCGCCGCTTCAAATTGTATAGCAGTCTCTTTGAGTCCATAATAAGTGTGTTATTGCATCATCCTAGGTGCAAATGAAACATTTAAAAAGTGTCTCCATGGCTTTCAGACAATGTGTGTGGCAATTGTGACCGCTGTGTGTGTGTGTGTGTGTGTGTGTGTGTGTGTGTGTGTGTGTGTGTGTGTGTGTGTGTGTGTGAGAGAGAGAGTGAGAGTGAGAGAGACACGTCTCGCCTGTTTTCCACTCTGCTTGATTAGCCATTAGTTGCCCTCTCCGATTCCCCCCGCAGTAAGAGACTCTGTCGCCATCGTCGTCCAAGCCCTTCAAAGAAATCACTCACACACAGTGAGAGGCAGGGCGACTGCCAGGCTTAATCCCAGCCCTCATTTTGGGGTTTAATGACCTCAGGCAGCGGAATTACCCTGTCAGAGTTGCTCTGCAGGCTGCTGTCTCATACATGTTCACTCCGCCGTGATGCTGATGGTAACTGAGATGAGGGGCATCTGTAGGAGTCCCCCCTCTTTGCCGCTGTGTGCCCACAAGCCCTGCCGTGAAAGCAAACAGACAGCGGACGGTGACCGCGATGTCATTCACTCCATGTGCTGCCCAAGCCGATGTTGTCATGATGTAAAAGACAGGCATGTTTTCGATAACCTTCCAGTGCAATGGCTCAGTAATGTTCCTCTGAAAATATTGTAAATACCGATTTAAATTCAAGCTGATGTCTTCAACTGTTTGTCGACTAACAATGCAAAACCCAAAGTTGTTCACTTGTAAAACACATTTTTCCATGGGACATGACATGAGTAGAAAATGTTCTTCTATTCAACTTGTCTAGTTGTGTTCCAATTGTTTGTAAATCTTTAAAAAAGAAAGACTGAACTCTTGGACTCAAGTACTAACAATACAGCCTCATTTTGTCTGTATTATCAGATATGAGTTGTGACTTTCAGATACCACTAACTTGTTCCATGTTATAACCTCTCTGTGTGTCTCTCTCACTTGCAGGGCGCCATTTCAAATGAGCGCGACTACGAGAGCGTGGTGATGATGAGGATGAGGCAGGCCGCCGAACGCCAAAAGCTCATAGAACAGATGCAGCGAGACGACGACGAGGAGGCTGCCAGGTCCTAGCGCAGCACCCACCTCGGTACCAGCCGGCACCTCTTAAATAAACACCTGTTTCAGGCTTTAGTTTCATAAAGCCTTTTATGTGGTTTGATTTATTTTGTATGCAATACACTGTGTGGTAAAATAAATAATTTTACTTAAAAAAACATCTATGGTGTTTATCAGCCTGTTATTTCTTTTTATTAAGAGTGCAGGATGACTGAGGGAGTTACAGAGAGAAGAAGTGAGGCCTCCTTCAGTGCAGACAGGGAGGTACGAGTCCTAATACTGAGGCTGCAGGGATGAGTCATTACTGCACACCACTTGTGTTACCATATTGGGATGCCAGTGAGATTTTTACAATTTATTATTGATCAATATTTTATTTCCAGATTGAATGTTTTGTTTAAAATAAACAGTTCATGCTTGCAGTTCCAAAATGAGTCTGCAAGGAACTACAATAAACAGAAATTTAAATTAAATTCATTGGATTACATTTCCACATGGTCAAATATGTTAAACCAGTAAAACCAACTGAAATGCTTTCTGAACGCCTTTTACCTCGTGATAACTGCTCCGCTACGCGTGAGTAGTAAATTAACTTCTGCAGACATGATTTTGTAGCAATAATTTTGCTTGTTTTTAGGGCAAACCTACCCACCTCAGTGTTTTCATTTCATCCACTTCACTGCAGCCTTCGTCCTGATGTCACATGCTGTAGCTCATCTTCAATTTAAAAAAACATGTCTCTTGCTTCAAAAAGAACTAACATTTAGTCTAAGTTGGGCTCTTACTCTAAGCTGTTTTACAATAGGATTATGTAACCGATGCCTAGAAGATACTCTATTGCTTATTCATGCTCTCTGAAGTGACATGCTACCGCTCTGTGACCCACATTAAGTCAGACGTTACAGTGCCAAACTGTTTGCGGTCACTGTTTTTGTTTTGTTGCAAGGTCTTCTGCTTGTGGAACATCCATCCCTCCAAATAGTCTTATTTTCCTGTCCCTCGGGAGACAATGGCGTAATGCTGCGTCTGTGTTTGTGGGCCTGTATTTCTCCTGTCATTGTGTTATTTAGGAGCCACATGGCAGCTTTGCACCATCCGACCCAGCCATCTCTCTACCACTCCTGCACTGCCTGGCCGTGGTTCTGTTACACAATGTCCAGCTGTGGAGCAGAGTGGTGTGGTGGGAGACATCTGCTCCTCTCCTCCTGCAAAATCCCCTCATCACATGGTTCTGTTTATGCATAGCCTTTTTCATATCCCGGCAATGTGAAAAAGACAAAAAGCCCAGGAACACACAAACTGTGTCCAAATGACAACAGAGGAAATACAATTACAGGAAACACAATTACCACCAACCCCGCCGTGATCCGACAGTGGCTTGTGCTGCATGCCAATCCGGATGGGAGGATGAGCCTGCTGTACGCTCCGTCCCATCAACATTACCGCACAGCCTTGGACTCTTCAAAGTATCGTCTTCCGGCCCATTTCCCTTATGTTCGAGTCAGAACCGGTCACGTCTTAGTAGGCAAACAGCGTATGTGTTCTCTGTGGACGCCAAGTCATGTGTGAGGGTAAGAGTTTGGCTGTAAGCTGGCTGGAATAGTTTCTGGTTTGTGGGTTAGTGATCCGGGCTGGCCCCAGACATGTGCTCCCAGACCTGGGGCGGTACTGAAACCACCCAGTGTTTTTGGCTCTCACAGGCTGACTGCTGCACTCGGTGTGCGTGCAGCGCTAGCGCGGCATCCCTGTAAGGTGCCACAGCGCTGCGAGGGCTCACAATAACGGCATGTTAATCCTTTTTCACGTGTAATGTTTGTCTGTTTAATGGATTATCAGAAGATTAGACCAGGATTTCAAATTGTTTCCATCTATTCATAATTACACAATCAATCCACATCATTAGATTATTTAATTATATGCATCTGATACACTTTCAAAAACATCTTTACATGGTGCTTGAAGGACAAATGTTTATCTGCCGAATTGTACGTCTTTTGCTACGGCTGAATTTAGAGATATGCCTTTACGTTTTACTACATCCTTATATATTAACAGTTCAACTGGAACTCGCTCAACACTGCCTCCTGGTCACCACTCACCGAGTAAATAGCAAACAATATGGACTAAGGACCTGACAAAATACCTTGGAATGTTTTATATTCCCTTGAAATTGGTGACCTGTCACCTATTGATCTGAAACTTTACGTCTGGGATAATCTCAACTCTTGGACTTTATTTTTATTTGACAAAAGGCTGATTCTGTAGCTGAAAGGTTGACAGAGTTCAGTATGGTTCATTCATCCCTTTTAAAGGCTGCTCGATGCTGTTTGATACAGTCAATACTCGCTCCATCACTCCGTCTCCTTGTGGAGGCACCACACCAGCGTCTGTCCCACCCCCGTCATCGTCAGCACGCGGAAGCCAATCTTCTCCAGCTTGTCCAACACCAGGCGAGGCGGGTCGTCCACATGGTACTCGGAACTAAATGAGCATAAACACAAAGTCATTCAACTTCCCACAGATGTGGGATTTCTGCGTTTCAGTAAACTTTGCTTGGAAAGTTGAATGCTGTTAATTGTTCTGGTGCTTGTTCACTTCCTTCCACACCTTGGTTCATTTCCCAGCAGCATTTGAATCAGATTGCCAATGACAACACTTCCCTAAGCTGCATTGCATCAGCTTGAATGGTTTATTCTAAATGTGCAAAGCAGCAGCCTTCCTCAACCACATTGGATGGGGTTTTTCCCCCCTCCATGTGACCTGATCTCAGCTCTTTTATCAATATGGACGCATCAACTGCCAAAATGAAATGAAGACCAGTGTTAATTGCCTAAATATGGAAACATGGTGTGGTCACACTCACAGTTCACCTGGGAGCCGATGCTGCATCAGAGCGGTGCCATTACAGTTTACTTCTCCCTGTTCGTGAGATTGTCTCATAAAATCAAATCAGGGTAGAGCTTCTTCGTCCTGTGAGACGCTGCATGCCCTGAGCTGAACAATGCCCACAAATCTCTCCGTTTACTCTGTAACTTCATATATTGCCCACATTTGACGAGTTACCTGCATCATTCACGTAAGGATTTGCAATACTTACAAATTGTTCCCCAGCATGGTTGTTTTCCTTGCTCCCAGGTAATTCATGATCGCTGGATCTGAATATTCATCCCCCACATTTGTTGGACCAGTCTCCTGTAAGAAGTAATTAAGTACATTAACTAAACAGCTGATGGTTGAATTGATTTATTGAGACATGAATGCTTTGGGAAAACAATATCTGTATGTCTCTGGCTGCATATCACTGGCTACACCAGGAGCCCTCTGGCAGGTGCACATCATAATCTATAATTACTAGACGGACTATAAATAGATCACGAGAGACTCAGGCTATAGAATTAGGTTGCCCGAGTCGTACAGTCAAATACAGGAACAGCGCAACAAGAGGTCGACCACTGAGGAACACGTGGTTTTGATTGAGGGCACCCTGGCACAAAAAAACAACAACCAACATCCGCACATTGCTCGCTCCGCTTGTCGGCTTGACTGTTTGTTGTTTCCAGCATGCGGAATATTACATCGCCGCAATCTGCGAGCGGCAACGCTGACTGATTACTGCTTTGCGCGAGGCTGCTCTGGCAAATAAACAAATCCCTGAATCTCCCCGACTCGAGCGCGTCTCTTCTAAGAAAAAAACAACAACACAAGCCAGTTATACAGATGTGAGACACACACCAGTCGGATCTGCGTGCTGACGAACATGTGAGGCATCCCTGCTCCCTGGCGACGCGCAGCTATTCCTCCGGAGGGGCTTGTTCACGGGGACGCGGCGGCGGTCCTCTCTCAGTTTGCGCTCCTGAAGAAAAGCCCTTCCCGGAATGCGGAAACACCCACGACCACGGACCAATCGCAGCCCTCCTTGCAGCATCTGTCAACAGCGTTGCTCGCTGCAGCGCTTGAAGTCTTGCTCAATTGATGCGATCGCTTGTTTGTTGACGTTAGGAAAGGTGGCCAGCGTGTGCATGCAGGCCAGGAAATGCACTTTGTGCTGAGTGCTCATTATTTGGAATGGTATGCCCTCAGTGCAGAGGTCCCTTGTCCTTAAAAAGTAAACATGTCTAGTATAGTTATCTGCATTGCCGTTGACTCACGTTGTTGCTGTTTTAAATAAGCAAAGTTCAGAACAACATGACAGTGCAGCCACTTGCATTACACGTTTTCTTTTTATTCCAGGTCTTGCTTTTTGCAAAGACATATACATTATATGAAACATTACAATTTAGCCCACACTGCCCATCAATTCACATGGATTCAGTTTATGCAATACAAGGGGAAAAACAACACAGTGTCTGGGACGCGAAGTCATTTCCTCCTGAGAGTTTTTTTAATTTCCTCCTCAGCGCAACAGTAATAATTTTGGATCAGCCTGGTGACAGAGGAGGGAAAGTGATAGTCAGAGACGCAGAGCAAAAAACAATGCAGAGGACTTTGATAAAATCAGCAATATGAAGGAAATGTCACACTGATGCCGGAGGAGCCCGGTGGACATTCAGCAAGGCTTTGCATGTCATGCTCAGTGGGAAGGGTAATTTAAAGCTGGATGTTGTGAGAGGCTAACATGAAGCAAACCAGAGCCCATTCAGTAGTGATCTGTCCTACAATCAGTGAACACCTAATCATGCCCAAGTGGTTTACTGTTACATTAGATGTTGTTTATTTTAGACTTGATCATACATTCCTGCTACATTTAACACAACTCTGCATCGTGAAAACGAATGAATACTGTTGAGTGTGTCTCCTATGGTAATGTCATTACTGCCTGAAAGGATGTAGAGGCTGTAATCTGTGGCCCCTTCACTCAGAGGGACACAGGTGCTTAGTGAGGATTTCTGAGAAGATTGCCACCTACTGGCTTCCAAGATAACTGTCATGAAGTTTGAGTTGCTCGTTCCCTTTGATTTTACCCACCACATCTTTCACATACTGAACATTTGAATGAAGAAAAACTGTCCCACTGCTTTTCCCTTTGGGGGGGTAGACATGTTATTGTTTTGTCTTTCGGTAATCTAAGTAAGAGATGAATGAGCTTCCGTCTGAATCCTTTGGAGGAGTTTTCCTCTGGAATGTTGCTTTTTTAATCCGTCCCCGCTAACCTGAGAGCGGCTTCAGCAAAGAAAACAGGAAAGCAGCAGGGTCGTCGCCGAGGCCCCAAAAATATACTGGGGACCCCCCTCTTGCAAAAGAACACTCTCTCTAAACATGTTCATACCCGGGCCACTTCCTGGACTCCAGCGGCGTCTTCCTGCGCCGGCTCATCTGCTGCTAGTTATTGAAGTGCGGGGTCACCTCCTCTGTGACCTGTGGGGACAGTGGAGCACATCCCCAGTGTGTCCACAGGAAGCAGCTTGATCTTTTGATGAGGCCTTTGCCTTCGCCTGCTCGGTTAAAGTGTGATGGCCTGTTGCCGCGGCGCTTCCGTCAAATGAACTACTAGTATATAAAGAATCGTGTGCAACTTAAGGAAGAAAACCTTGTGAGCTTCAACATGTGTTTCCTCACTATACTATAGTTATAAAAAGTAAAATAACTAAATACCATATAAGATGTTAATCTGTCTCTACTATGCAGAGGCCTTAAAAATAGACAAAAAAGCAATATCCATACTGCAAATTATTTTTATATGATATAATAAATTAATTGAACGCAACACCTTGATCTTGTCCTGCAACAGGCTCAGGGTTGATGAAAATATCCTTCTTCACGTAACCTGTAATGCATGTTGCAGCCGTAAAATTACACATTCAAAGTGAAAAACAATTATTGAATTCCACACAGGAAAATCTATTCACATGTGGTATTTATTCAAAATAGAAACACAAATCACTGTCAGATCAGCACAGTGTGTAAATCCCCAGGCCCTTAGATATCCCACACACAACATCAAGCGCTCTGTGATAAATGTGTCTGACGGATTTACTCACTGTGAATGTGTGGTTGAAGACCTGCACAGGAGAGCTGCGCTGCTAAAGCCATCGCTTTAAATCGCTTCGTGGGGACTGAACGGGAATGAATTATACAGCAGGTGGTGTGTGTATACGATGATTTACTGGAGGTGTGTGTTGCAGTAATATTCCATTCTTCAGTGGAAAGATTTAAACGGTGGGAGAGCAGAGACAACAGGCAGCTCTCTGACAGATTAGGTGTTAGGGTTACACTCCGTATAGGTTTACATCTGCCTAATTGTGATGAATCACTGTATTGTTGGGCCATGAGTTTCTTCTTGAGACTTTCGCATGTATACTTCTGTGTGTCTGCAACTGCCCGGGAACTGCAGTCCCCTCTGCAGCGCCGCGCAGTCCCTCCTCTGCCAGTAGATTCATCATTGACCTCCTTTCCTTTGCTGTTTTCCAGATTGCACCCGGCAGCTTACGTGAAGTGTCTCCATGCTGCAGAGATATTACACAGCAGCCTTGGCAGGGTTACGTTCTTCTTTTCACCCAAGTTCACCTCTCCACTTTTTTATGCTGCGCTCGCTGATAGATGATACCGCTGGGTCGAGGGATTACACAACCCAACATCGCTGTACGTGCATCGCTGTGAAACATGTCAGGCGCTGTCACCAGGTGAACGTTTTGTTGAGAAAAAGCAGAATGCGGTTTCAGTGGTTGTGCACGCTGGAAGGGTTTGTTTTTAGGAGACTTTCTCTCAATGATTAAGAGTAATGTCCTGAGAGGTTTGGAACGACACGCTGTTACACAGTGTGTCTTTCCTCTCGGCAGCTCGATTCAGAGCTGGATTTGGTGTCTCTATGGACGACTACAACTGGGATCGATTGGACGATTACTAACAGGAAACAACATGATGCATAATTAATACAGAAGAGAGATTTACGAGGG